>NW_011396396.1:0-518 GCF_000754665.1 Bison bison bison | reverse complement strand
ATTGAATCTATAAATTGCTTTGGGTAGTATACTCATTTTCACTATATTGATTCTTCCAATCCATGAACATGGTATATTTCTCCATCTATTAGTGTCCTCTTTGATTTCTTTCACCAGTGTTTTATAGTTTTCTATATATAGGTCTTTAGTTTCTTTAGGTAGATATATTCCTAAGTATTTTATTCTCTTCGTTGCAATGGTGAATGGTAATTGTTTCCTTAATTTCTCTTTCTGTTTTCTCATTATTAGTGTATAGGAATGCAAGGGATTTCTGTGTGTTGATTTTATATCCTGCAACTTTACTATAATCATTGATTAGTTCTAGTAATTTTCTGGTGGAGTCTTTAGGGTTTTCTATATAGAGGATCATGTCATCTGCAAATAGTGAGAGTTTTACTTCTTCTTTTCCAATTTGAATTCCTTTTATTTCTTTTTCTGCTCTGATTGCTGTAGCCAAAACTTCCAAAACTATGTTGAATAGTAATGGTGAAAGTGGGCACCCTTGTTTTGTTCCTGAC
>NW_011396395.1:0-569 GCF_000754665.1 Bison bison bison | reverse complement strand
TCTAGCGTCGCGCCCGGGAAGGAGCAGGCAGCGGGACTGTGGGAGACGTGACTGGTGCCTGACTGGTGCCTCAGCTCAGCTCTCGCCTCCCTTCGGACCTGGAGCCAGGCGTCCTTGCAGAGGGCTTAGGGGCTGGGGGTGTGCACACTGCCAAAGCCTCCCGCAGGGAGAGCTCTTTCCGAGGGAAAGGAAGCGCCCCAGGCTGCATTCCCAAGCTGGTGCTTCCCCGCCCTGACTAAGCGCCGCACGGAGGGAATCAGGGTCCCGGTGCCCCTGGCTTGGGGAGGCGGCTCCACAGCCAGAGTGTTGCTCCGTTGGTGCCCAGAAAGCGCCTGCCAGACCGGGCCTTCCCTGGAGCTGTCCTCCCGCCTAGAGGCAGGTGGATGTGCTGTGCGGGCTTCCCCTGTGCGTTTGGGCTCCCTAGCACAGCCGCAGCGCAGGGGAACCAGCCCATGATCAGTGAGCTCCGGGCAGTACTTTGGTCCCAGGTTTGGAGCCCAATGCCCGGAACGCGGGAGAGAAGAGGCTGGCTGCCGGCGGGTGCTTGCAAGCCTGTTACTGGGAAGGAC
>NW_011396394.1:0-508 GCF_000754665.1 Bison bison bison | reverse complement strand
ATGCCATCCAGCCATCTCATCCTCTGTCATCCCCTTCTCCTCCTGCCCCCAATCCCTCCCAGCATCAGAGTCTTTTCCAATGAGTCAACTCTTCGCATGAGGTGGCCAAAGTACTGGAGTTTCAGCTTTAGCATCATTCCTTCCAAGAAATCCCAGGGCTGATCTCCTTTCGAATGGACTGGTTGGATCTCCTTGCAGTCCAAGGGACTCTCAAGTCTTCTCCAAAACCACAGTTCAAAAGCATCAATACTTCGGTGCTCATCTTTCTTCACAGTCCAACTCTCACATCCATACATGACCACAGGAAAAACCATGGCCTGGAGTAGTCGGACCTTTGTTGGCAAAGTAATGTCTCTGCTTTTGAATATGCTATCTAGGTTGGTCATAACTTTCCTTCCAAGGAGTAAGCGTCTTTTAATTTCATGGCTGCAATCACCATCTGCAGTGATTTTGGAGCCCCCAAAATAAAGTCTGATGCTGTTTCCACTGTTTCCCCATCTATTTCCCA
>NW_011396393.1:0-664 GCF_000754665.1 Bison bison bison | reverse complement strand
CCCGACGATGCACGGGCAAGTAACTACCCCTTCGTGTTGATTTCATTCACAGGGTGGAGTTCGAAGAGGTGTCCGGGCATCGGGTTCTTATCAAGAGGGGACCGGGAAATCGGGGTCCTTCGGTATGTGGAACCACCCACGAGGCCTCGTCTGGAATGTCGTCGTGAGACCGGCCTCATCCTGAGGTGCGACCGGAAGGTCGGGAACCCCTTCCAGACAAAGCAGAGGAGTCGACCCTCCTGTCCAGATCAGGAGGGTAGAAGAGGCTCAGAGGAAGTGGTGCCGGAAAACTTCGGTGTTCCTCTTGAGGGAGACCGGGATGTCGGGGCACTTTGTGGGTCGCATCAAGGGTGCCAAGTACCGTTTCGACCTCCAATACCTAACGTGGGACTTCTACCTGAGACACTGTAGCGGGAAAGGGCTTCATCTTGCGATGACGGGGGAACCACGTGGATTTTCTCGAGTTGCGGCAGGATTCTCGAGTTACGACGGGGAATTCAGGATGCCTCTTGTGTTGGCCCAGGGAAGTCCAATCTTCCATTCCAGTTGCGAAGGCAAGCTGGGGATTGCTCTCGAGTGACTGCAGGGCCAATAGACCTCATCTAGGCTTGTGTCCAGAAGCCAGTGTTCCTCTCCAGGGGCGAAAGGGATCTCGCGGTTGCAT
>NW_011396392.1:0-706 GCF_000754665.1 Bison bison bison | reverse complement strand
CAAAAACAAATAAATAAACGGACAGAAGTTCTTTGAACACATGACTGAGATTAGGGGGGAGGCAGTACATGGATGTGCCAGGATACTCTTAAAGTACGAGACAGCAAAGAAGGAAAGACAACTCTCAAGCTGTCCAAAGTGATAAAAATGAATGATTACACAGTTTTACCTGTATACACTAGCAGATAATAATCTGAAAAGGATTAAAAAAAAATTCCTTTCAATACTGTCACATGAATCCAATGCTTTGCCACGGATGTCACGAGGATGCAAGACTGGCACACTGGAAATTCTACACCGTGGCTGAAAAAGATCCTGAATACATGGACAGATATTCCATAGCGATGGAAAGACTTAAGATGGCAATACCATGGCATGCATCTTCAATCTGAAATAAAGATTCGATATGACTTGATCGCTCAGAGCTTTTGTGTCATCAAGTGTTAGGAAAGGATCAAAAAGATCGAGAAAGCTGCTGACATAGACTTGGGGCGGGTGGGGGGGCAGTAAGAGTACCCCCTGCGGGTCTTTAGCCCGATGTGATGCAGCCACTAGCAGTCTGCTAAGGAAACAAAGGCAGTGTCTCAGAGCATGACACCATACCTCCTCACCCACGACATGCATTGAGATAACATGGGCAGCAGGTGAGTCATCCCGGGCTAAAAAATGATTGACATGAATCTTGAAAAAAGGCAGATTTCCAGGC
>NW_011396391.1:0-506 GCF_000754665.1 Bison bison bison | reverse complement strand
ACACAAGCTTCCCTAACCAAGAAACCTTGACAAGCCACCTGTACAAACCCACACACAGTGAGGAAATGCCACAATAAAGAGAACTCCACAAACTGCCGGAATACAGAAAGGACACCCCAAACTCAGCAATTTAAACAAGATGAAGAGACAGAGGAATACCCAGCAGATAAAGGAACAGGATAAATGCCCACCAAACCAAACAAAAGAAAAAGAGATAGGGAATCTACCTGATAAAGAATTCCGAATAATGATAGTGAAATTGATCCAAAAATCTTGAAATCAAGATGAAATCACAGATAAATAGCCTGGACACAAGGATTGAGAAGATGCAAGAAAGGTTTAACAAGGACCTCGAAGAAATAAAAGAGAGTCAATATAAAATGAATAATGCAATAAATGAAATTAAAAACACTCTGGAGGCAAACAAATAGTAGAATAACAGAGGCAGAAGATAGGATTAGTGAATTAGAAAGATAGAATGGTAGAAATAAATGAATCAGAGAGGA
>NW_011396390.1:0-600 GCF_000754665.1 Bison bison bison | reverse complement strand
CTCGAGAGCAATGACGCGCTCCCCCTCGCCATTCGCTGGGAGACCCGACTTCCTTGGCGCCCCACGAGAGGCTCACTGACCTCACCGTCGTACCTCGTGAGAAAGCGCACACTGGGGCCGCCGCTCGAGAACAACCCCGAGACTCCCCCGTCATCGCGAGATGAGGGCCTTCGTCTACTGCATGGCCTAGAGACCAATCTCGTGACCTCTCTCCAAATGCCTCAGGAGGCTTGACACCCTTTAGTCCACCCAGTGAGCTCCAAGAGATACACGTCGCGACTCGAGAGCAGAGCGGAGTTCTTTGCTTCCACTCGAGATGAATGCCTGTCTCCCCGGGTCGTGTCTGGAATGCAACCCCGAGAACCCTGTCGCCCCTCGGAGAGGAACACTGGCTTCTGGACAGAAGCCTAGATGAGGTATCTTGGCCCTGCAGTCACTCTAGAGCAATCCCCAGCTTTCCTTCGCAACTCGAATGGAAGATTGGACTTCCCTGGGCCAACACAAGAGGTAACCTGAATTCCCCGTCGTAACTCGAGAATACCGCCGCAACTCGAGAAAAACCACGTGGTTCACCCGTCATCGCAAGATGAAGCCATTTCC
>NW_011396389.1:0-845 GCF_000754665.1 Bison bison bison | reverse complement strand
CAGCACTCGATGGGGGGCACGTGTGGTCACCTGACCAGCAGCCCTACACGGTGACCTGCCACGGCCGCGGATGGTTACCCTGTGGGAGGTGGGGGGGACCTACCCAGAGCAGGGGAGCTCGTCTTCTCCTGGAGCGTCATCACCTGCCGAGCAGCAACCCTAAGGGAGGGTCAGAGCGCCCTCTGCACCAGCTGGCCTGGAGTCAAGCCCTCCTCGGGGGAGAGCTCGAGGCAGAGAATCTCAGCTTCCCGGTGCGGTTGTCTTATGCCGCGAGCCTGCATTGCTCGTGTGGAGTGTGGTTGGTGAAGGAGACTCCAACTGTCAGCTGCGAGGTTGAGGTGCGGGTGTTGCCGGGTGCCAGTTTCTATCAGTAGCTCTTGTGGAGGGGTGTGTGTTTGCACAAGGCTGCCAGTTAAAGGTCGTTTTCTCTCCCCGAAGCTCCACAGGCTCTCAGGACAGCCCCGGGAATAACCCCAGCAGCAGCACCAGCAGCCAGGGCTCGCTGCACAAAGCCCCAAAGAAGAAGGGCATCAAGTCCTCCATCAGGCGCTGTTTCGCAAGAAGGAAAAGGGCCGGCCTGAACACCCCAGCAAGGAGGCGTTAGGACCAGGTGGGTGCTTCACCGTTCAGAGGGAGGAGGGCCTGCAGGCATCTCCCTTCTGTGTCTCCCCTGTCATCCCCACGAGGCTCCTGTCAATCACGCTGGGGGTCCTCCTGGGAGCAGGAGTGGAGGAGGCATCTGTCTTCTCAATGGGTCTGAGATGATCGGCTGAGTTAACGAGTGGATGGTTGGATGGATGGATGAATTAAGAGTGGATGGATGGATTGATTAGTGAGTGCTGGAT
>NW_011396388.1:0-762 GCF_000754665.1 Bison bison bison | reverse complement strand
GGCAAGAATATACAATGGATTAAAGACAATCTCTTTAACAAGTGGTGGCTGGGAAATCTGGTCACCCACTTGTAAAAGAATGAAACTAGAACACTTTCTAGCACCATATACAAAAATAAACTCAAAATGGATTAAAGATCTCAACGTAAGACCAGAAACTATAAAACTCCTAGAGGAGAACACAGGCAAAACACTCTCTATTTCCTCTCTCTTATGTTGTCAATTTCTTTGTTTCCATTTGGATTTTTCCCATTGGTTTCATTTCCATTTTTAAGAGAGAAAAAAATCACCAACTTCCCCATATCTTCAAATTACCACTCAATCTCTTTTTCACAGGTAAGCTGATAAAAGTTGTTCACATATGCCAGGAGTGAGCAAGGCCAACAGGCCAGATCCAGCAAGTGGCTTATTTGTACTGCTTGCAAGCTAAGAATATTACATTTTAAAGAAGACTATGCTACGTAGGTGACCCAAAGCCTTCAATATTTCTAAAATATTTTCTATCTCTTTAAAAAAAAAAACCTGCTGATTCCTGAATAAAATATTCTCAGTTTCTAAGATTGTAGGGCTCAGTCTGAGGCCCTCTTAACAGTAATCTCTCTCTAGTTGACCTCTTACATGTACATATATAATTCTAGTAACAACTTTTGTATCTGACTCATGAACCAATATGTAACCAAAGCCTCTCCTAACTCTTGGCTCATATATTGAGTGACTCCCTTAATGTCTTTATGCAGCTATATAATATACCGCTTCACACTC
>NW_011396387.1:0-602 GCF_000754665.1 Bison bison bison | reverse complement strand
ACAACCCATGGACTGCGGCCCATCAGGCTCCTCTGTCCGTGGCATTTCCCAGGCGAGGATACTGGGAGTGGGTTGCCATTTCCTTCTCCGGCGGGATCTTCCCGACCCAGGGATCAAACCCCAGTCTCCTGCGCGCGGATGCCTTGCCATCTGAACCAGGACATTGCTAATTCCCTAGGCAAAATACAAAGAATAGAGCTCGTGTTCTACTAAATGGAAAGATGATTTCAGAAACAGAAGTTGTCCTTTGTTGGTATCTTTGAATCTTTATGTAGTTTTCGTTGATTTTTACTGTTAAGGCTAACTGAACAAGGCAAGAGAGAAACCCCAGAATTGAAAAGCAATTGACGGTTTTGAAAGAAACATGTGCAGGTGAAGCTCTCTCCTTTTTGAGAGATGGTTAAATGCAAAATCTTGATTCAACACATATGACTTTTGTGCACTTTATTTCAAATCTCCATGACAAAACCCTAAGGCGACCAGGAAGAAAGGAGTAGAGGGGCAGACACAAAGAGCAACCTTTCCCCTTGGTGCCATCGCAACCAGCTGCTTAGTTCCTTCATCTCAAGGACTATCATCTGGGCTTCTCTGGTTTGTCTGAT
>NW_011396386.1:0-599 GCF_000754665.1 Bison bison bison | reverse complement strand
ACGTGGTTCTCTCGTCATCGCAAGATGAAGCCCTTTCGCGCTACAGCGTCTCAGGAGAAGTCTCACGTTAGGAATTGGAGGTCGAAACGGTACTTGGCACCCTTGATGCGCCCCACCAAGTTCCCCGGCATCCCGATCTCCCTGGAGAGGAACACCGAGGTTTTCCGGCACCACTTCCTCTGAGCCCCTTCTACCCTCCTGATCTCGACAGGAGGGTCGACTCCCCTGCTTTGTCTGGAAGGGGTTCACGACCTTCCGGTCACACCTCAGGATGAGGCCGGGCTCATGACGACATTCCAGACGTGGCCTCGTGGGTGCTTCCACATTGCGAAGCACCCCGATTTCCTGGTCCCCTCTTGATAAGAACCCGATGCCTTGACACCTCTCCGACCTCCACCCTGTGAATGAAGTCAACACGAAGGGGCAGTGACTCGCCCGTGCATCGTCCGGAAAAACCCCCAGGTTCCAAATACAGCTCGACTAGTGGCCTCTCTCCCCAGGGACGCCTCAAGAGGCAAGCGGAATTCCATGCCTCAACCCAAGACGAGGCCCGACTCTCCTGTCCCCAGTCTGCAGGGACCCTGCGATCGGAGTCTGAA
>NW_011396385.1:0-518 GCF_000754665.1 Bison bison bison | reverse complement strand
GGATACCACGTGCCTCGGAGCAACTAAGCCCGTGCAACACAAGTACTGCGCCTGTGCTCTAGAGCCTGTGCTCTGCAACAACAGTAGCCACAGCAATGAGAAGCCTGCACACAAGAAACTAGAAAGTTGCTTCTCCTTGCTACAACTAGAGAAGGCCCACATGCAGTAAAAAGAGGCTCAGCACGGCCAAAAAAAAAAAGACTGAGGCCTCTGGACTGACCAAAAGAAACATCAAAACGCCAGTCTCCAACCATACCCCAGCCAAGTTTGTGTGGAGAATTCATAGCCCAATTGCTGCAAAAAGAGAAAGAGCCCAGCACAATGAAGACTTAGCATAGCCAAAAATAAATTTTAAAGATTATTAAAGAGAAAAAAAACTTTTAATGAGAAATGCACTCTTCTTTATAAAAATTTCTTTTCCATGCTTATGATGACAAAGCTTAAAATACTTATATGAGAAAAACTTGTTTACATCATAATATATAATACTTAAGTCAGTTACTTCAATGTAATGGAAT
>NW_011396384.1:0-649 GCF_000754665.1 Bison bison bison | reverse complement strand
CAGTAAGAGGATCAAGCTAAGCCAACCATCCTATAATCCTGATACCAATATATGTGTTCTGCAAAGAGTACAATTAGGTAATGTTTCAAACTGGAAGACTCTGCAGGTAGCAGGTCCTTATGCTGCACTTCTGGTCCATCACTGAAAGCACAGGAAAAAGGAAAGCCTAGTATGCCTGGCACTTCAGAAGGACAGAAAGGCCCTTGTAGCCGGGTGGCCAAGGGGTTGTGTGGTCACCCACTTTGGCTTCTTTGTCTGAGGTTGCTGCCTGTTCTGTGTCTTGGAATCTTTGAAATCTCACTGGTCGCCCACAGGCACTTTCCTCCTGCCTCTCCTTTCTGCCAGGCATCCTTGGTGCACCATTCTGACTCCACTTAGAACTTGCTTGCTCGGTGAGATAACAGAGATTGGTACCCTGACTTCAGTGCTTCTGCTGGCTGGAGTCTAGGTGGAGTCTTTCCCTATGACGTTCATGCTTTGCTATTCAACTCCCATTACCTGGTTAGGTCACTTCCGACAGCTCATACTCATAAGCGTACTGGCAGGTGGTTCTTTGTGTGCATGTGCATGTACACAGTAACATCCCTGAGAGGAAACTTGCACATATGCAGAAGTACACGCTCTCTTCTCCAGGAACCTGAACTTTGGT
>NW_011396383.1:0-548 GCF_000754665.1 Bison bison bison | reverse complement strand
GTTCACGTGCCTGGGAATGTCCAGTGAGGAACAGAGCAGGACTGTGCTCACTGGTGCAGGGATATCACGGTGCTGAGAGGAACAAGAATTACAGCCATCTCTGCATGGGGTGGTTATCCCCATGGTCATTGGTGATAAGCTTCTTACCAGATGTGATTAATTCCTCAGAACAAGTGGGGACCCAGAAGTCTGACATTTTTCTCAGCTGAAATGTGAATAAAAACTATGAAAGCTGAAGAACTTTTAGAAGGCTCCCCATCTTTTTGCTCTTTCTCCATACCAAGAGCTCACTCTCGTGTGCATATTGCCCAGACTCCCTGGGCATTTTGGGGTTGGGGAAAAAAGATATTAACCTTTTTTTCCCTCCCAGATGTCTGTCATATTTGTGTCAGACACACTCTTCTAGAGAGCATTTATGAATGCTAATTTTTTTTATATGGGCATTATTATTTTATCTGTATTTTACAGATAAAACTAAAGTTTAGGGAGGCAAGAGTCTCTAAAACTCCACAGCTCCAGGCAACAGGATCTGTCTCTTCTCATGATGT
>NW_011396382.1:0-793 GCF_000754665.1 Bison bison bison | reverse complement strand
CTTTCAAGGCCTGAATGTTTCAGACTTTAATTTATTTGGAAATGACCCAGCTCTTCAGTTACACTGTCGTCACTTAGTTTTAGCACAGGATAGAAACTCGGGTACCAAAACACCTGGGAAACGATTGTAAGTTCAGTTCCGTTCAGTTTGCTCAGTCGTGTCTGACTCTTTGGGACCCCGTGGCCTGCAGGACGCCGGGCTTCCGTGTCCATCACCAACTCCAGGGGCTTGCTCAAACTCATGTCCATCGAATCAGTGATGCCATCCAACCATCTTATCCTCTGTCGTCCCCTTCTCCTCTGCCTTCAATCAAGACTCTCATAGGCAGATATTTTAGAGTGTAATTAGTGTTCATAGTTTCTCTAAAAGCTCATATCACATTTAATTTTCGTTTTGTTCCTATTATATCGAGGTCTTTCTCGGGTTGAGGCAGGACACCCTGGGTTCCCTCAACTTGTGCAGGTGACCTCAGGGGGCTTCTCATGGTGGCTCTGAGAAGTCAGGGAAAATGGAGGTGGGAGGGGCCTCTCGGCACTCCACTGGGTTTGGTGCATTGGAAGAGGGCCTCATCTCCAATTGAGGCAGGAACCTCAGGGTTCCTCTGATTTCAGACTCCAATCCCAGGGTCCCTGCAGACTTGGCAAAGGAGAGTCAGGCCTGGTCTTGTGTTGAGGCATGGAACTCCGCTTGCCTCTCGAGGTGTTCCCGGGGAGACATGCCACTTGTCGAGCGGTATTTGGAACCTGGGGGTTTTTCCCGACGATGCATGGGTGAGTCACTACCCCTTCGTGTT
>NW_011396381.1:0-524 GCF_000754665.1 Bison bison bison | reverse complement strand
GAACACTAATTACACTCTGAAATATCTGCCTATGAGAGTCTTGATTGAAGGCAGAGGGACAAGGGGACGACAGAGGCTAAGATGGTTGGATGGCATCACTGATTCGATGGACATGAGTTTGAGCAAGCCCCTGGAGTTGGTGATGGACACGGAAGCCCAGCGTCCTGCAGGCCACGGGGTCCCAAAGAGTCAGACACGACTGAGCCACTGAACTGAACTGAACATACAATCGTTTCTCCAGGTGTTTGGGTTACCCGAGTTTCTATCCTGTGCTAAACTAAGTGACGACAGTGTACTGAAGAGCTGGGTCATTTCCAATAATAAAGTTCTGAAACATTCACGCCTTGAAAGGACCTCCCTTTTACACAGAAACAAAAGAGATTTTTGACTATCCAATAATAGTGTCTGGCACCATCCTGACATGTGAAACGTAAGAAAGCAATTTTTTTGTTTTGTTTGGTTCTGATCTTGGGGATGTGTGTGTGTGTGTGTGTGTGTGCCTGCGTGCGTGCGTGCGGGGGAGG
>NW_011396380.1:0-550 GCF_000754665.1 Bison bison bison | reverse complement strand
CACCATCTGCAGTAATTTCGGAGCCCAAGAAAATAAAGCGTGTCACTGTTTCCACTGTTTTCCCATTTATTTGCCATGAAGTGATGGGGCTGGATGCTATGATCTTCATTTTTTGAATGTTGAGTTTTATGCCAGCTTTTTCACTCTCCCCTTTCACTTTCACTAAGAGGCTCTTTAGTTTCAGCCCCTGGAGGCATTTCTTATTCCCCTTTCTGTCTTTTCTCCACCATGAGGGTCCCCATTTATAGTTTTAACAACATAGTTTAACAACAGATTCCTTCAATACATTCTATCCCTTTTCCTCTTATATATATATTGTAACCGATCCGTCCTTCAGTTCACTGATCGTCTCTTCAGCTACATCCAATCTGATGTTAAGCCCAGAGACTGAGTTCTTAAATTCAGTCACTGTTATTGTAAAGTTCTAGATTGGTTTTGATTCTCAGAAATTTTTCCTTTTGTCAAGTATATTTTTGAACAGGTGACATTTGCATCTGATACCTCTAGCATACCTCTGATACGCTGATATATATCTCATACCTCTGGATCT
>NW_011396379.1:0-739 GCF_000754665.1 Bison bison bison | reverse complement strand
GTGTGTGACACATGGCTCACGGAGGATGCTGGTGACCAGCTCGTGAGAGGAGACGTGCTCCCCGTGCCCCAGGCCCCACACCCACGGCCGCTGCGCTCCCTCCTCGGACTGCCTGTGGCGAGCCCGCGTGGGCAGCAGACAGCGGCAAACCCGAGGCACACGTTCTACCTTCCTAAGCTGGGAAGGAAGTTCGAACCGTTTAGCCTCCTGAGTGGTAGAGCTTCCGGAAGACAAAAGGTTGGACTACAAGGCCGACTGGGGATGGACAGCAGAGATGCCAGGGGAGAGGAGAAACCAAGCCTGGAGAGGAAGATCACAGGCAGAAGGGTGCCCCTGGCGGCTGTTAGTGACCCTGCTCTGGGAGGGGTCTGTGAGCACCGGACACCGGCGGCCTCCCGCGACATGATGGCCCCTCGGGCACTCACTGAGCTCCTGGCAAGGCTTCCGACAGCCACGTCAGCACAGACCCGGCCCGACTCTCTATGTTCAGCCAGTGCCCACTGGCAGCGCAGGGCAACACCTTTCCCGTCAGAAGGACAGGGTGGCTGGCTGGCTGGCAATGGGGTCGGTGCCCCCAGCAGCGCCACATCCCAAGGACATGGCCTCTCACCCACGGGCTTCTGGGGACGGCGAGTGGGGAGTGGGGCCTCGGGTCTGCACGTGCCCTGCTGGGACTTCTTTAACAAGTGTATGGATAACAACTTAAAACTGTGTTCATTACAGAGCTATTTTGGCCATC
>NW_011396378.1:0-585 GCF_000754665.1 Bison bison bison | reverse complement strand
AAAAATAAATCCAAACTTATAGAAAAAGAGATCAGATTTGTGGTTGCTAGGGGTAGGAGGTGGGGGAGTGGGAGTTGAAGGAAGGTAGTCAAAAGGACAAAGCTCCAGCTCTAAGGTGAATAAGTACCATGGATTCAACACACAGTGCAATGGCTGGACTCAACACTGCTGTCTGATACAGGGACGTTGTTGAGAGAGTAAATCCTGAGCATTCTTATCAGTAAAGTAATTTTTTTCTTTTTTTTTTCTTTTTATTGTATCTACATGAGCTTATGGGTGCTAATTAAACTTATAGTGGTGATCACCCTGCAATATATGTGAGTCAAACCATTATGCTGCTGCTGCTGCTGCTAAGTCACTTCAGTCGTGTCGGACTCTTCACGACCCCATGGACTGCAACCCACCAGGCTCCTCCGCCCATGGGATTTTCCAGGCAAGAGTACTGGAGGGGGTGCCATTGCCACCTTTAACTTACACAGTGATGCACGTCAATTATATGGGCTTCTGAGGTGGCGCTAGTGGTAAAGAACCCACCTGCCGATGCAGGAGACATAAGAGATGCAGGTTCGATCCCTGGGTCAGGAA
>NW_011396377.1:0-690 GCF_000754665.1 Bison bison bison | reverse complement strand
ATCTGACAGATGTTGGCAATTTGATCTCTTGTTCCTCTGCCTTTACTAAAACCTCCTTGAACATCTGGAAGTTCACGGTTCACGTATAGCTGAAGCCTGGCTTGGAGAATTTTGAGCATTACTTTACTAGTGTGTAAGATGAGTGTAATTGTTCTGTAGTTTGAGCATTCTTTGACATTGCCTTTCTTTGGGATTGGAAGGAAAGCTAATGTTTTCTAGTCCTGTGGCCACTTATGAGTTTTCCAGATTTACTGGCATATTGAGTGCAGAACTTTCACAGCAGCATCTTTGATAATTTGAAATAGCTCAACTGGAATTCCATCACCTCCACTAGCTTTGTTCATAGCGTTGCTTCTGAAGGACCACTGGACTTCACATTCCAGGATGTCTGTCTCTAGGTGAGTGATCACACCATTGTGATTAAATGGGTACTTGAAGATATTTTTGGTACAGTTCTCCTCTTAGTGTTTTCTGCTTCTGTTAGGTCCATATCATTTCTGTCGTTTATTGAGCCCATCTTTGCATGAAATGTTCCCTTGGTATCTCTAATTTTCTTGAAGAGATCTCTAGTCTTTTCCATTCTTTATTCCTTCTATTTCTTTGCACTGATCACTGAGGAAGGCTTTCTTATCTCTACTTGCTATTCTTTGGAACTCTGCATTCAAATGGATATAGCTTTCCCTTCTTCCT
>NW_011396376.1:0-835 GCF_000754665.1 Bison bison bison | reverse complement strand
GGCCCAGTGTGCGGTTTCTCACGAGGTACGACGGCGAGGTCAGTGAGCCTCTCGTGGGGCGCCAGGGAAGTCGGGTCTCCATGCGAGTGGCAGGGGGAGCGCGTCACTGCTCCTGAGCCATGGTAGGGGAATCTGGCCTCGAGACGTGTTGAAGAAGGTCTCTCGAGGTCTTTCCGGGTTGAGGCAGGAAACCCTGGGTTCCCTCGACTTGTGCAGGTGACCTCAGGGGGCTTCTCATGGTGGCTCTGAGAAGCCAGGGGAAACTGGAGGTGGGAGGGGGCCTCTCGGGACCCCCACTGGGTTTGGTGCATTGGAAGAGGGCCTCATCTCCAGTTGAGGCAGGACCCGCAGGGTACCTCTGATTTCAGACTCCGATCGCAGGGTCCCTGCAGACTGGGGACAGGAGAGTCAGGCCTCGTCTTGGGTTGAGGCATGGAACTCCGCTTGCCTCTAGAGATGTCCCCGGGGAGAGAGGCCGCTTGTCGAGCTGTATTTGGAACCTGGGGTTTTTCCCGAACGATGCACGGAATAAAATGCTCCTTCGTGTGGACTTCATTCACAGGGTGGAGTTCGGAGAGGTGTCCGGGCATCGGGTTCTTCTCAAGAGGGGACCGGGAAATCGGGGTCCTACGCAATGTGGAACCACCCACGAGGCCACGTCTGGAATGTCTTCGTGAGACCGGCCTCATCCTGAGGTGCGACTGGAAGGTCGGGAACCCCTTGCAGACAAAGCAGGGGAGTCGACCCTCCTGTCCAGATCAGGAGGGGAGAAAGGGCTCAGAGGAGGGGGTGCCGGAAAACCTCAGTGTTCCTCTCGAGGGAGACCGGGATTTCG
>NW_011396375.1:0-602 GCF_000754665.1 Bison bison bison | reverse complement strand
GTTGATTTCATAATTGTCCTTAATATTTAGCTGTGGCTATTATGAAAGTATATTTGATAGCCAATTTTTTAAAGCTGTTGTGAAATGACATTTAATTTAGTACACGATTTATTATTTCATGCTGGTTGGGGCAATGTGTGACTTATGACCTTATGATTGTCACATGTTGAACATTAAAGCTCTCCCTGTTTGCTGTAGACACTGTTTTACTTTATTATTGTTTTAATGTTTTGTGTTTTTGTTTTGTAATTATTGGAGATAAGGGTTTCCTTAATTTTAAGATGACATAAACTGCGAATTTGGTGGAATTAAAAAAAAAACTTCAAATCCCTTCCAGACAATTCCGTTACTTAATAGTAGAAGTAGTAGAAAGAGATAGACTAAAAAATGAGGAAACTCACGCTCTAATGCTGAGCTGAACTGATCTGTGACCTTGAATAATCAGGTGTTTTAGAGTAAAAATATTTTCCTTACAATTATACATGAATTATTTTCAAAACATGTATGTACTTCTGTCTCTAAAATCCTACAATTCTCTTAACTTATTATTTTAGTGAATGAGGCACCTGGGGAAGGGAATGGAAAACTAAAATTGATTCTTT
>NW_011396374.1:0-579 GCF_000754665.1 Bison bison bison | reverse complement strand
TGAGGCGTTTGGAGAGAGGTCGCGAGGTTGGCCTCTAGGCCATGCTAGGAGACGAAGGCCCTCATCTCCGCGAGTGACGGGGGAGTCTCGGGGTGGTTCTCGAGCGGCGGCCCCAGGGTGCGGTTTCTCACGAGGTACGACGGCGAGGTCAGTGAGCCTCTCGTGGGGCGCCAGGGAAGTCGGGTCTCCATGCGAGTGGCGAGGGGGAGCGCGTCATTGCTCTCGAGTCATGGTAGGGGAACCTGGCCTCGAGACGTGTTGAAGAAGGTCTCTCGAGGTCTTTCTCGGGTTGAGGCAGGAAACCCTGGCTTCCCTCGACTTGTGCAGATCACCTCAGGGGGCTTCTCATGGTGGCTCTGAGAAGCCAGGGACACTGGAGGTGGGAGGGGCCTCTCGGGACTCCACGGGGTTTGGTGTATTGGAAGAGGGCCTCATATCCAGTTGAGGCAGGAACCTCAGGGTTCCTCTGATTTCAGACTCCGATCGCAGGGTCCCTGCAGACTGGGGACAGGAGAGTCAGGCCTCGTCTTGGGTTGAGGCATGGAACTCCGCTTGCCTCTCGAGGTGTCCCCGGGGAGA
>NW_011396373.1:0-519 GCF_000754665.1 Bison bison bison | reverse complement strand
AGAAACAGTGGAGGGGGTAAGCCCTTCTTCCATTCCACATCAGACCCAGTGGGCAGTCCAGGCCCTGCCCACTGCATTGAGTCTGTAGCAACAGAATCACCAGTGATGCTGGTTAACAATGCATATTGCTGGAATCCACTCCATTCGCTACTGACTCTTTGAGGTGGTGGTAAACCAGGGTTGAGATGCAGGAAGAATTTCAGGCAGGGAAAATAGCATCTTGGAAGGCTACATGACAAGGGAACCTTAGTACATTCAAGAAATGAAAAATGCCCTATGGGATGGAACCAAAAGAGTGCAGAGGGCATTCCAGTGAAAGAAATCAGAGAAGAAAGTGGGGACCAAGCAATGAAGGGATTTGGTCATATCTTCACTATGATGGGAAAATACAAGAGCAGTTGGAGCAGGGAGGTGATAGAATTGCATCTGCATTTCCAAAAGGTCATCTTGCTCCACATCACTCATGACTGGACAGACTCAACTCCAAACTACAACGAGGTTCCACTTCACATTAGTCAG
>NW_011396372.1:0-644 GCF_000754665.1 Bison bison bison | reverse complement strand
CTGCTGCTGCTGCTGCTGCTGCGTAAGCGTTTCAGTCGTGTCCGAGTCTGTCGTGACCCCGACTGGACGGCAGCCCACCCAGGCCCCGCCAGTCCCTGGGGTTCTCCAGGCAAGAACACTGGAGTGGGTTGCCATGTCCTCCTCCAATGCATGAAAGTGAAATGTGAAAGTGAAGTCGCTAAGTCGTGCCCGACTCTGAGCGACCCCATGGACTGCAGCCTACCAGGCTCTTCCGTCCATGAGATTTTCCAGGCAAGAGTACTGGAGTGGGGTGCCATTGCCTTCTCCCAATATCTATTCACAAGCCTGCCTAAATCATTGACTTCTAGCCACTTTGGGATGCCAATGACCACCTACCCTTACCAGGCCACAGAGGAGAGAAAACACTTACCACAGGAGGTCCGGGTAAGGAACAAGGAACTAACAAGCTCCCACCAAACCAAGGATTCTGCAGAGGTACAACAAGAGGTCAGCAAGAGATGGGAGACTGCAGTCCAGAGGTCCTAGCAACTTCCAGCGAGCAGCAAAGACCCAGCATAGTCCAAACGAATTCAATGTTACCCAAAACAAATAAATAAACGGACAGAAGTTCTTGGAACACATGACTGAGGTTAGGGGTGAGGCAGTACATGTATGTGCCAGGA
>NW_011396371.1:0-705 GCF_000754665.1 Bison bison bison | reverse complement strand
ACCTGATCAGTGCATGATAGCCACGTGATCAGTGCATGGTCAGTCACCTGATCTGGACTTGATCAGCCACGTGATCAGTGCCTGCAGAGTCTCGTGATCAGGGCCTGCTGAGCTGCGTGATTCCTGCCGGCTCATCTGCATGACAATTGCCAGCTGAGCTGCGTGATTCCTGCCGGCTCATCTGCTTGACAATGCCAGCTGAGCTGCGTGATTCCTGCCTGGTCACCTGCTTGATTATTGCCAGTTGAGCAGCATGATTCGTCACTGCTGAGCTCCATGCTTATTGCCTGCTGATTGCATGGTTCCTGTCTGCTCAGCTCTTTGAGTATTGCCCCCTGAGGTCCCTGTACGGGCGCCACCTGCCGGGGACCAGACTCAGCTGATCCAGGGTATTCGAAGGAGAGATGGCCTAGGCAACTATTTATATGCTAATCAGAGATGTCAAGAATAAGAGTATGAGGAGAGCTCAGTAGGAAAATTCGGTGGAGAAAAGAGACTGAGTAGCTTGGTTTCCTCGGGAGACCAATCAAACTTCAAGACAAGAAGTTTGCACCACTTACGTAGGCCGCAGGCGGCCTCTCGAATAGCGGAAGGTGCCTCACCCTAGACACCTTCTCGAGGGGGTCTTAGCAGCCCAGGCATAATTAGTAAGCGTGGTGGGTGCCTCGCTCCAGATGGAGACTCAGCTGGAAGTTCAAGGGAAGA
>NW_011396370.1:0-634 GCF_000754665.1 Bison bison bison | reverse complement strand
AAAAACCATGTAGAAGGATTATTAAGAGCTAAACCCCAGAGCCAAATTCTGCAATTTTGGACAGATTAAAGAGAAAACAAGTAAGGAACACTGGCCTTTAGTTGAAGTCATTTCAACAGATACCGAGATTAAAACTTACAGAAACAAAGTTACCACAAATGCTGATATTCCCACCCTTCCTCAGCTAGTTAATAACTAAACGTGTGGCATTAGGCACTGCGAGCGCACGCCAGTGTTATTTGCTGCAACATCCCTCCCTCCCTCCCCACAGCGCGACTGAACAAAGAGAAGAAATACAGTTCCACCCATCAGAACACTGACACAAGCTTCCCTAACCAGGAAACCTTGACAAGCCACCTGTACAAACCCACACACAGCGAGGAATAGACACAATAAAGAGAACTCCACAAACTGCCAGAATACAGAAAGGACACCCCAAACTCAGCAATTTAAACAAGATGAAGAGACAGAGGAATAGCCAGCAGATAAAGGAACAGGATAAATGCCCACCAAACCAAACAAAAGAGGAAGAGATAGGGAATCTACCTGATAAAGAATTCCGAATAATGATAGTGAAATTGATCCAAAATCTTGAAATTAAAATGGAATCACAGATAAATAGCTTGGAGACAAG
>NW_011396369.1:0-802 GCF_000754665.1 Bison bison bison | reverse complement strand
CATTGAGTGTGCAGCAACAATATCAACGGTAATGCCGGTGAACAATGCGTATTCCTGGAATCCACTCCGTTGGCTACTGACTGTGTGTGCTGGTGGTCTGGAACCTAGACCTGGAAGCTTTCTGGATGATTGCAAATGACACCAAAGTCTGAGGACGATGGAAGATCTTCACATTTCTGCAAGAGCCACACACCTCCAGAAGGAACCACAAGACTTGCCTGAAATGGTCAAGGTATAAGTATTGGACTCAACATTGGAAGGTCTCCACCTTTGCTATGGAAGTCAAACGATCTTTCTTTGAAATGGAAATGGAGCCTACTGAACGTTCACATTCTTCTCGAGCATTTGAAAAAGCCCTAACGTGTAGAAATCTGCTGTACGAGTTCCTTGAAAGCAAGACCCTCTATGTATGGATATGTCTTCATGCCTTAGGTTGTGCCTCGAATATAGTGTACCCATCAACCCAGGAAAGGAAAGAATTGAATCGCCAAATATACAAAGAGATCAAAAGTGCCGAGCCAAGTGACCCCTTGAGGCTTCCAAGAGCTTTTCTGTCTTTCACACACTAAGTAAATACTGAGCACCTACGATGAGCTAGGAGGCATGTAATAAGTTTCAGGGAATAGAAGGCGGAGAGAAGAAGACACAGAGTTCCTGCTTTCACTGAGACGACTCTAATGATACATCACAGGCAGATCCTTTGAGAACCTATAGAGGGGCCTCTTCCCTCACCACAAAACCTGGGTGTCAGGGAAGGCTTTCCAGAGGCACCATTTCGTTGAGGTCCATAGGTTGAACCTAG
>NW_011396368.1:0-591 GCF_000754665.1 Bison bison bison | reverse complement strand
AGTCCCTATCAAGCTACCAACGGTATTCTTCACAGAGCTAGAACAAATAATTTCACAATTTGTATGGAAATGCAAAAAAAAAAACCTCGAATAGCCAAAGCTGTCTTGAGAAAGAAGAATGGAACTGGAGGAATAAACCTGCCTGACTTCAGGCTCTACTACAAAGCCACATTCATCAAGACTGTATGGTACTGGCACAAAGACAGAAATATAGGTCAATGGAACAAAATAGAAATCCCAGAGATAAATCCACACCCATATGGACACCTTTTCTTTGACAAAGGAGGCAAGAATATACAATGGATTAAGGAGAATCTCTTTAACAAGTGCTGCTGGGAAAACTGGTCAACCACTTGTAAAAGAATGAAACTAGAACACTTTCTAACACCATACACAAAAATAAACTCAAAATGGATTAAAGATCTAAATGTAACACCAGAAACTATAAAACTCCTAGAGGAGAACATAGGCAAAACACTCTCCGACATACATCACAGCAGGATCCTCTATGACCCACCCCCCCAGAATATTGGAAATCAAAGCAAAAATAAACAAATGGGACCTAATTAAACTCTAAAGCTTCTGCACAAC
>NW_011396367.1:0-701 GCF_000754665.1 Bison bison bison | reverse complement strand
CCCCCGGGACGGAGAACCTCTGCTTTGCGTGGTGCCATTAAATCCTACTGTGGTTTTTATCAGGTGTTTATTGTTCTTCTTGGGAAAAAATGGAATATAAGATACGTGCTCTCCTCTCGCAGTAAATAGACCTCTCTTCTCCTCACTCTTTTTAAGCTTCCGCAGAGTTATTTTCCAGTATGAAGGAAGCATTGTTTATGTAACTGTTCTCCTGATGGACATTTCAATTGTTTTATTTCCCAACCATTGCAAACCAAACTGCCGGAATTGTCCTTGTATGGTGTAGACCTCTTCATACACATTGTAAGTAATTCCGTAGGATAAATGACTAGAAGTGGCTTTGCTGAGTTGAAAAATATATACTTTAAAAAAAAAAAAGGCCCAGCCAAATTGCTCTCCTAAAAGGCTGAACCAGTTGTCAATCACACCAACAAAATAAAGGAATGTTTTGTCCCCATGTCCTTGCCAACCTTGGGTATCATCAGTCTTTAAAATTGTACCAATCTGATAGAGGAAAAAAAAATGTTACGTGATGTTGGAACTTGCATTTTCCTAATTATTTGTGAGTTTGCGGTTGTCTGTGCTTTAATTTGCCTTTTTTTTTCCTTTTTCTTTTCTTTTTGTGAATTACCTGTTTGTATCCTTCCCCCATTTTTCTGTGAAATTGCTCATCACTTTTTTGGTCAATTCATGCGAGTCCT
>NW_011396366.1:0-816 GCF_000754665.1 Bison bison bison | reverse complement strand
ACGGGGGAGTCTCGGGGTGGTTCTCGAGCGGCGGCCCCAGGGTGCGGTTTCTCACGATGTACGACGGCGGGGTCAGTGAGCCGCTCGTGGGGAGCCAGGGAAGTCGGGTCTCCATGCGAGTGGCGAGGGGGAGCGCGTCATTGCTCTCGAGTCATGGTAGGGGAACCTGGCCTCGAGACGTGTTGAAGAAGGTCTCTCGAGGTCTTTCTCGGGTTTGAGGCAGGAAACCCCTGGCTTCCCTCGACTTGTGCAGGTGACGTCAGGTGGCTTCTCATGGTGGCTCTGAGAAGTCAGGGAAACTGGAAGTGGGGGGGGGCGTTCTCGGGACGTCCACGGGGTTTGGTGCATTGGAAGAGGGCCTCATCTCCAGTTGAGGCAGGAACCTCAGGGTTCCTCTGATTTCAGACTCGGATCGCAGGGTCCCTGCAGACTGGGGACAGGAGAGTCAGGCCTCGTCTTGGGTTGAGGCATGGAACTCCGCTTGCCTCTCGAGGTGTCCCCGGGGAGAGAGGCCACTTGTCGAGCGGTATTTGGAACCTGGGGGTCTTTTCCGGACGATGCACGGGCGAGTCACTGCCCCTTCGTGTTGACTTCATTCACAGGGTGGAGTTCGGAGAGGTGTCCGGGCATCGGGTTCTTACCAAGAGGGGACCGGGAAATCGGGGTGCTTCGCAATGTGGAAGCACCCACGAGGCCACGTCTGGAATGTCGTCGTGAGACCGGCCTCATCCTGAGGTGCGACCGGAAGGTCGGGAACCCCTTCCAGACAAAGCAGGGGAGTCGACCCTCCTGTGGAGATCAGGAGGGTGGAGGGGG
>NW_011396365.1:0-566 GCF_000754665.1 Bison bison bison | reverse complement strand
TAATTTTTTTATATCTTTAGATAGAAGATAGACAGATGCATGCATACATGTGTGCTAAGTCACTCATCTCACACACGAGTAAAATAATGCTCAAAATTCTCCAAGCCAGGCTTTAACAATACATGAACCATGAACTTCCAGATGTTCAAGCTGGTTTTAGAAAAGGCAGAGGAACCAGAGACCAAATTGCCAACATCCGCTGGATCATGGAAAAAACAAGAGAGTTCCAGAAAAACATCTATTTCTGCTTTATTGACTATGCCAAAGCCTTTGACTGTGTGGATCACAATAAACTGTGGAAAACTGTGAAAGAGATGGGAATATGAGACCACCTGAACTGCCTCTTGAGAAATTTGTATGCAGGTCAGGAAGCAACAGTTAGAACTGGATATGGAACAACAGACTGGTTCCAAACAGGAAAAGGAGTATGTCAAGGCTGTATATTGTCACCCTGCTTATTTAACTTATATGCAGAGTACATCATGAGAAACGTCGGGCTGGAAGAAACACAAGCTGGAATCAGGATTGCTGGGAGAAATATCAATAATTTCAGATATGCAAATGAC
>NW_011396364.1:0-830 GCF_000754665.1 Bison bison bison | reverse complement strand
CTTCCTCCTCCGTTCCTCTCTCCTTTTCACTCTTTAGTTCTTTTTCTATCTTTAGATCTTTCTCTATTTTCTTTCCTTTTTTCTTTTTCACTTTTTTTCTTTTTTCTTTTTATTTTTCTTCTCTTTTTTGTCTTGGGTGAGGCCCCCCACGAGGGGGTTTTCGTGCAAGGAGCAGGCTCTGTATATTGTGTATTCTTTAAAAGCTCCTTTGTTTAAGAGAAATCTTTTTTATCTTTTTCAACCTTAGGCAATGCTCTGGGAGGCTTTGGAGGTAAACTGGGGAATTTTTAGGCCCTGGGAGGTGCAAGCAGAGGTGGAGTAGTCGCCTTAAATCAGAAATTGTTGGATAAATTTTTAAAGGTTTGTGTAGAGGGGGAGGGGGCTCGCCAGGGCGCCCGGCTGCAGCGTCCTGTAAGCCCTCTCACTCCTTGGGAGGTAGAGCACAGTGTCCCTCCTCTTCCTTGTCAATGGCAGAAAATATGATCTGTGCAGAAGGTGGAGACCCACTACCATCCACCGCTATAGCCTCTCCCCATAGGTCACCCCACAGCCTCATGACGAGGATCCAGAACATTTTTAATCATATTTATAGGATAAGTGTTTAGTGTTTTTTTCACCTTCACCCAAGTATCTAAATTAACAGTAGCTTCTTTAACAGTTTCAGATTACTTGTATAAAGAGTTGCCATTCTTAGTTTCAGTGTTATCTATGTCAGTAAAGTTAAATATAGTAAAAGATTTTGCTTTAAGCTATCAAAAGATCAGGCTTTTCTTTGGCCTTTTGACTTCAGAAACTGTTTTCTCTAAATCTAACTCTTTAACACTTTCAAC
>NW_011396363.1:0-747 GCF_000754665.1 Bison bison bison | reverse complement strand
GAACTGTCTTGTTCATCCACAAAATTTCTAGTATATCTTAGGCACTTGCTGATAAATGACAAAAAAAAAAAAAATCACCATTGCTAATTATAGTTTATATTTGTGCTTATTTTGCATATAACCTTTACAATCTTTAAGTTGATAATACAAAAAATATTCAACTCAATGTCTAGCAGACAGTATACCTTAGAGCAAAAACTTCAGTATTCCCCTCCCTGTCTGGTTCTCACAGATTTCAGGTCCTAAGTTTTGCTATTGTGCTTCATTTTTCACCATTTAATTAGTTTAGGAGAAGGATTGTGATGACCTATTTGTCATATGATATTGGGAAAAGATAATTTCATAAATTACAATACTCTAAATCACCAGTGAGCTTAAATACTAGGAGCAATATAAATAATGCATTATATTAGAGTCCTAGACATAGACACAGAAAATAGTATATGTAACGTTTGTAAATTATTATTTTGAGAAGAGAGGATTTAAAAACCTATAATGCTACATTTGGGTGTGTTTTAAGGCTAGACAATGCTATAAATATGCTTACTGTGACTATAATTATGCCATGGAAACAGTTGCTAGAAAGCACAAAGCCCAACTAGTTGAAATTTTGAAGTAGCTCTAAGGTAGAATGTGAAGATACCTTCTACTAGGTGAGGAGGGTTAGAGGACACATTAAGATGACTATTTATCCTTGGTTGATGTTCTCTTTCATTTTAATTAACCATTTAGCAAGCAAAGAGTAAA
>NW_011396362.1:0-620 GCF_000754665.1 Bison bison bison | reverse complement strand
CGATAAGAAGGAATAGCAATTAATAAAGAATGAAAAATGAATATAATAGAGAAGAAAATATTGTAACAAACCAAGACTTTATTCCCCCATATGACTACTAGGAGACTTCCAGCAGAACAGAGCATTTAAAAAAGACTCTGTAAAGGGCCCAAAAAGAACTATTTTAGGCTTTGCGAATATGATCTTTGACGATTGATCAAGTTTTCAGTCATAGACAATACCAAAGGAACTGGCAAGTCCCTGTTTCAACTTTAAGGACACCAAAAATTGAACTTCACACAATTTTCACGTCAGAAAATAATATGCTTTTCGGTTTTCCTCAGCCATTAAAAAGTGTAGGACTCTAAAATTAAAAAAAAAAGAAAAAGAAGTAAAGCTCATTCTCAGCTCACTAGGCTGCTGCTAAGTCGCTTCAGTCCCGTCTGACTCTGTGCGACCCCATAGACAGCAGCCCACTAGGCTCCTCTGTCCCTGGGATTCTCCAGGCAGGAATACTGGAGTGGGTTGCCCTTCCCTTCTCCAATGCATGAAAGTGAAAAGTGAAAGTGAAATCGCTCAGTCGTGCCCGACTCTTAGCGACCGCATGCGCTGCAGCCTACCAGGCTCCTCCGTCCATGGGA
>NW_011396361.1:0-555 GCF_000754665.1 Bison bison bison | reverse complement strand
AAAAAAACGGCTCAAAGAAATCTTTTCCATCTCAGGCGGAAAACTGGAAGATGTCTTGTCTTGTCTGTCTGGATTGATGTATGTGTCAGTGTGAGCCTTGTGATTTTTGATAATAGTGCTCAAGTTCTGAGTTCTTATTTCAATGGTCTCAAGACAAGGCAGCCCTTGCCACCAACTGCTTCCAATACAGAAAACATTGACCTCAGTGAATGTCAGAGTCCCGTGAACTGGGAACTAGTCAATATTAAATATCTAGTAGTTTTGGTTTTGCTCCTCTACTGTAGGCATGTCTAAGAGTCATCCACATTAAGCACAAAATGTTCATAGGGCCTCGGTTTGTTCTAAGGTAAAAATTGCTATATCGTTATATCTGTCACAAGCTTGTCAACAAGAAAGTACCTCGAAAGAACAGGAAGAAAACGAAAAATTAAATGTGATATGAGCTTTTAGATAAACTATGAACACTAATTACACTCTACAATATCTGCCTATGAGAGTCTTGATTGAAGGCAGAGGAGAAGGGGACGACAGAGGATAAGATGGTTGGATGGCATC
>NW_011396360.1:0-536 GCF_000754665.1 Bison bison bison | reverse complement strand
AAATATGTTACATGTGAATGGCTTTCTGAAATATCAACAAACTTTGAAATGTGTAACCTTTCATAAAATGCTTTGAGCGTCTTAGAAGCCCCTAAATAAATAGGAAGATGTGGGAAAACAGAAATGAATATTCTCTGTAAAAACAAAAATAATGCCTGAAGAGACATATAAAATACAAAATAATTATGTGTAATATAAAATGATAAAGCAGGAGTCAGAGGAACACTAATGGGAGAGTGATCCAAGTTATTATTTGTATTAGAATACTGTAAGTCAAGAGTACATATCATAATTTCTGGGGTAAGCAATAAAAGAATGCACAACTAACTAGGTAATCAGAGAGAGAAATACAATAATACAAAAGAAGTCAAGACAGGAGACAGAACAAGAAAAACAGTTTGGAAAAACTGAAATCGAATAATAAGATGGCAGATATTAACCCAAGTACATCACCAATTGCATTATATATAAATGAACTATCGACTACATAAGAGAGTAAGATTGCTGGACTAGGTACAAAAAAATTTGCTGATAGG
>NW_011396359.1:0-566 GCF_000754665.1 Bison bison bison | reverse complement strand
AATCCAGGCCCTGCCCACTGCATTGAGTGTGCAGCAACAATATCAACGGTAATGCCGGTGAACAATGCGTATTCCTGGAATCCACTCCGTTGGCTACTGACTGTGTGTGCTGGTGGGTCTGGAACCTAGACCTGGAAGCTTTCTGGATGATTGCAAATGACACCAAAGTCTGAGGACGATGGAAGATCTTCACATTTCTGCAAGAGCCACACACCTCCAGAAGGAACCACAAGACTTGCCTGAAATGGTCAAGGTATAAGTATTGGACTCAACGTTGGAAGGTCTCCACCTTTGCTATGGAAGTCAAACGATCTTTCTTTGAAATGAAAATGGAGCCTACTGAACGTTCACATTCTTCTAGAGCATTTGAAAAGCCCTAACTTGTAGAAATCTGCTGTACGAGTTCCTTGAAAGCAAGACCCTCTATGTATGGATATGTCTTCATGCCTTAGGTTGTGCCTCGAATATAGTGTACCCATCAACCCAGGAAAGGAAAGAATTGAATCGCCAAATATACAAAGAGATCAAAAGTGCCGAGCCAAGTGACCCCT
Source organism: Bison bison bison (assembly GCF_000754665.1). Lineage (NCBI taxonomy): Eukaryota > Metazoa > Chordata > Mammalia > Artiodactyla > Bovidae > Bison > Bison bison. Next base: position 15 of record NW_011396359.1, on the reverse strand, counting down.
TGAGGCTTCCAAGAG
>NW_011396358.1:0-660 GCF_000754665.1 Bison bison bison | reverse complement strand
ATATCAACCAGGTCATCCACTCAATATACCAATTATACAATGGATTCCCAGCCTATTCATAACAGTGGCTAAAGCTAACTTTCTGTTTCTTTCCCTTTTATTTTTTCCCTCCATTTTATCCTTGTGCTCACTCACAATGAAACTCAATTTGATTATCAAATTAAACTCAGTTTAATTATCCTGGTATTGTTTCTTTAAGCTCTTCAGAAATATGTCTTCTACTTACATTTTTTAAGCTTTGTTTATTTTATTATTTTTGGCTGTGCTTGGTCTTCATTGCTGTGTGCTGGCTTTCTCTAGCTGTGGCGAGCGTGGGCCACTCTCTAGTCCTGGTGTGTGGGCTCTTCATTGGGGAGCTCTTCTGTTGGGGAGCACAGGCTCTAGGGTGCACGGGCTTCACTAGTTCTGGCACATGGGCTCAGTACTTGCAGCGCATGGGCTCAGTTGACCTGTGGGATGTGGGCTATTCCTGGACCAGGGGTCAAACGCACATCCCCTGTATTGGCAGGCTTATTCTTAACCACTGGACCACCAGGGGAGTCCATCTACTCAGATTTTTTATTTTTCTATTTCTGGATACATTGGGTAACTTCTCTGAAAATTACACCCACTTCCCTGTTGGTAGATTTCCTATGGTGAATAATACTTCATCCAAGTCTA
>NW_011396357.1:0-611 GCF_000754665.1 Bison bison bison | reverse complement strand
ACTGAGAGGACATCTACAGAGGGAGGACACATTTCTCACTTTGTCCATTTGGTCAACAGATACTAACGAAAACCCAGTGTGAGCCAGCCTTGTGCAAACTGGAGGGAAACCAGTAAGAAGCAAAGCCAACTCCACCCTCAGGAGTTTACTCTCTTCTGGAGAAAACAGATGACAAACAAGGAGTATAATCGGGGTCTTAGTGACGGACAAGCACTAGACAGGGAAAGAGGTGGAGTTGGGGTTGGGCTGATACGGGCGCTGGATTAGTAACATTGATTCCAACATTTGCCCGACACCCACTGTGTACCAGGGATCATACCGGGTGTTGGGAAAATAAAGATGAGCAAACAGCTTCTCTCAGAGAATGGCCGTCGAGGGCGGGGGAACCCCTGCCTGCCTTCCTCAGGGGCTCCAGAAGCTCTGGTGGTAACCACCAGGGGCTGTCTGAGACTCCTGTTGGTACTCACAGACCTTGGTTACACTGACAGCACTGTTGTGTATGGTTTTTTATTTTCCTTTCCCTTTCTTCCTCCACAATTAAATCTTGTTATTCGAGTGGCCTCAGACCTCTGTTCTCCACTGACAATATTCAAGATTAGGACTAGAGAAAC
>NW_011396356.1:0-715 GCF_000754665.1 Bison bison bison | reverse complement strand
ACATGTGTGTGCTCACATGCGCATAGAAGTCCCTGCCAGTATGCTTGTGAGTATGAGCTTCCAGAATTGACCTAGCCAGGTGATGGAAGTTGGATAGCAAAACATGAAGATCTTAGAGAAAGGTACATAAACTCTGGCCAGCAGAAGCACTGAAGCCAGGGATTCGATCCCCTTTATCTCACTGAGCAAACACGTTCTAAGTGGGATCACAGGGGTGCACCCAGGATGTGTGGCAGAAAGTAGTGGCAGGAAAAAGAGCCTGGGGAGTGTGCAGAGAAAAGTCCACTACATCTGCAGTTTGTGAAAAGTAGAAAATGTACCAGGAAGGAGAAACTGTACTTAATTAATTGAGATATCTAGCTAAGGAGATTTCCAGCCAAACAGCCAAAAGTGCTTCCTGATTTCTTCTTGCTGCCTATAGTAAAATATAAAGGGAATTAAAAAAAAATATTTAAGAGATTAAAAAATAAGACAAAACTTGCTGAATGGGAAATTTTCTAGTCTTTTAACATGACAGAGGATGCTAAAATTAATGGCTCTCAAGCAAGGTTCTATCCAGGGCATTGAGATAAGGTGGTCTAAATATAACATTTTATAGCACCTATACATCAATTCTTATTCCTTTATTTATTTTTAATAAAGGTGGTCTAAAGATGAGTGTGACTGTAAAATTCTTTGTTAAGCCTCAGAAAGCTGGAAGGGGATGCTTCATGGC
>NW_011396355.1:0-835 GCF_000754665.1 Bison bison bison | reverse complement strand
GTTCTTCTTGCCCATATTCTGCAAACCAGTAGTTAAACCTAGAGGCGTGATCAGACACAGGGTTGATTCTCCCTGTGACAGTATTCCCCAGACAGTGCTCTCTATTCCCTTTGCCCTGTGGCATGAGACACTTAACCTATAGTTACACAAGTTTCCTAATATTAAGTGTTATCAGTGGATTCTGGGTTCAGATCTCATTTGAAAGGCAAAATTATTTAATATTCAAATCAAGCAGCATTTGTAGGAAGTTTCCGTCCTCTGTTCAGTTACCTGTTTGGCTTTCTGAGTACCCCGTCATGCACAATTTTCTCCCTTGGAAAGAATCGCCTTTCACGAGATATCCTGCCTGACAGTGCTTATCAGTCAGCCTCTCGACCTCTCCTCTGGGAGGCCACACACCTCAGTCAGCTCCAAGGATGACTTCCTGCCCTCAGGGTCCTTGAGAGTAGTCATTAATAGCAGACAATGTGGTAAGATTACAGGGGGCCAGTTTTTGTGTGTGTGACACCTTACTCAGCTAACCCAAAGATGAATTTTAACTACCAACAGCCCCTGTCAAAGGATTGTTTTTCAAAAAAGAGTGATCAGCAATGAAGAATTGAGTTCAAAGTGTCTCGTGTCCAGCTATGAATGTTTTCCTGATATTTCCTCAATAAACCTGCTTAATATTTCCTTAAATAACCTGCTTAAATAACCAGCTAAAGAAGTCAATTAGAGGAGCCCAGTTGTAGAAAAATAAACAGAAGAATTTAACCAAATCTTTTAAAATGCCCATCCACTTGTCTTTCGGAGACATAGTGAGTGCCGCACCATGTCCATTCAAGTGAGTGAACCA
>NW_011396354.1:0-623 GCF_000754665.1 Bison bison bison | reverse complement strand
AATGTTTGTCTGTGGGTTTGTCATATATAGCTTTTAATATGTTGAGGTATGTTCCGACTATTCCTGCTTTCTGGAGAGTTTTTATCATATATGGATGTTGAATTTTGTCAAAGGCTTTCTCTGCATCTTTTGAGATAATCATATGGTTTTATTTTTCAATTTGTTAATGTGGTGTATTACATTGATTGATTTGTGGATATTGAAGGATCCTTGCATCCCTGGGATAAGGCCCACTTGGTTGTGGTGTATAATCTTTTTAATGTGCTGTTGGATTCTAATTGTTAGATTTTGTTAAGGATTTTTGCATCTAAGTTCATCAGTGATATTGGCCTGTAGTTTTCTTTATTTTTGGGATCTTTGTCAGGTTTTGGTATTAGGGTGATGGTGGCCTCATAGAATGAGTTTGGAAGTTTACCTTCCTCTGCAACTACCCAAAGCAATTTATAGATTCAATGCAACCCCTATCAAGCTACCAACGGTATTCTTCACAGAGCTAGAACAAATAATTTCACAATTTGTATGGAAATACAAAAAGCCTCGAATAGCCAAAGCTATCTTGTGAAAGAAGAATGGAACTGGAGGAATCAACCTACCTGACTTCAGGCTCTACTACAAAGCCACAG
>NW_011396353.1:0-599 GCF_000754665.1 Bison bison bison | reverse complement strand
CCTTGTCTTGAGACCATTGAAATAAGAACTCAGAACTTGAGCACTATTATCAAAAATCACAAGGCTCACACTGACACAGACATCAATCCAGACAGACAAGACAAGACATCTTCCAGTTTTCCGCCTGAGATGGAAAAGATTTCTTTGAGCCGTTTTTTCTGGCGAGTGGGGGTGGGGCTGGCGGCCAGGCAGGCTTTGGGAAGGAGCTCATGGTTTGGAGCTGCATATGAAAAGAACCAGCTTTCCGGGTTCCAAGGAATCAAGTTTCCTTGCAAACCAACTTTGTCCGGTTCTAGAGAATATCATGGCCCTCCTAGGTCAGGTCATCTTTCCTTTCCGTAGCCCTCGTTTGATCCCTGAATTCTAGACAGCTTGGATTGCCTCTGTGGGCTGGATGGATTGTCCTCCCGTTTCACCGGGCGGCGGGAGCGAGGTCCCAGAGGCTCTCCTGGAACCGGGCGTGGGGGCGGGGCTCACCGGGAGCCCGTGGTGAAGGTGGGCAGCGCACCGGGAGCGCGCCCGGGGCGGGGCGAAGCCGGGCGGCGCGCGTCGGGAATCGGGTCGTGGCGGGGATGGGGGGCGGTCCCAGTTGTGCTCCG
>NW_011396352.1:0-582 GCF_000754665.1 Bison bison bison | reverse complement strand
TCTGGCCTCGAGACGTGTTGAAGAAGGTCTCTCGAGGTCTTTCTCGGGTTGAGGCAGGAAACCCTGGGTTCCCTCGACTTGTGCAGGTGACCTCAGGGGGCTTCTCATGGTGGCTCTGAGAAGTCAGGGAAACTGGATGTGGGAGGGGCCTCTCGGGACTCCACGGGGCTTGGTGCATTGGAAGAGGGCCTCATCTCCAGTGGAGGCAGGAACCGCAGGGTACCTCTGATTTCAGACTCCGATCGCAGGGTCCCGGCAGACTGGGGACAGGAGAGTCAGGCCTCGTCTTGGGTTGAGGCATGGAACTCCATTGCCTCTCGAGATGTCCCCGGGGAGAGAGCCCGCTTGTCGAGCTGTATTTGGAACCTGGGGTTTTTTCCGAACGATGCACGGAAAAACTGCCCCTTCGTGTTGACTTCATTCACAGGGTGGAGTTCGGAGAGGTGTCCGGGCATCGGGTTCTTCTCAAGAGGGGACCGGGAAATCGGGGTCCTACGGAATGTGGGAACCACCCACGAGGCCACGTCTGGAATGTCTTCGTGAGACCGGCCTCATCCTGAGGTGCGATCGGAAGGTCGGGAA
>NW_011396351.1:0-681 GCF_000754665.1 Bison bison bison | reverse complement strand
CAACACAAGACTCTACCATGGACGTCACCAGGATGGTCAACACCAAAATCAGATTGATTATATTCTTTGCAGCCAAAGATGGAGAAGCTCTATATAGTCACCAAAAACAAGACCGGGAGCTGACTGTTGCTCAGATCATGAACTCCTTATTGCCAAATTCAGACTTAAATTGAAGAAAGTAGGGAAAACCACTAGACCATTTAGGTCTGACCTAAATCAAATCCCTTATGATTGTACAGTGGAAGTTAGAAATAGATCTAACGGACTAGATCTGATAGATAGAGTGCTTGATGAACTATGGACAGAGGTTCGTGACATTGTACAGGAGAGAGGGATCAAGACCATCCCCATGGAAAAGAAACACAAAAAAGCAAAATGGCTGTCTGAGGAGGCCTTAGAAATAGCTGTGAAAAGAAGAGAAATGAAAAGCAAAGGAGAAAAGGAAAGATATAAGCATCTGAATGCAGAGTTCCAAAAAATAGCAAGGAGAGGTAAGAAAGCCTTCCTCAGCGATCAGTGCAAAGAAATAGAGGAAAACAACAGAATGGGAACGACTAGAGATCTCGTCAAGAAAATTAGAGATACCAAGGGAACATTTCCTGCAAAGATGGGCTCAATAAAGGACAGAAATGGTATGGACTTAACAGAAGCAGAAGATATTAAGAAGAGGTGGCAAGAATA
>NW_011396350.1:0-568 GCF_000754665.1 Bison bison bison | reverse complement strand
AAACAGTGACAGACTTCTGTTTTTGTGGACTCCAAAACCATGGCAGATGGTGACTGAAGCTATGAAATTAAAGGACACTTATTTCTTGTAAAAGCTGTGACAAACCCATGCTGCATGTAAAAAAGCAGAGGCATTCCTTTGCCAACAAGGACCCATATAGTCAGAGCTATGTTTTTGTATTTTTCAGTAGTCATGTGCCAAAGCAAGCCATTCCATAAAGGAGGCTGAACATTAAGGAATTGGTACTTTTGAACTGCAATCTTGGAGAAGACTCCTGTGAGTCCCTTGGGCTGCAGGAAATGAATCCAGTCAACCCTAAGGAAATCAATCCTGAAAATTCACTGAGGGGCTGATGCTGAGGCAGAAGCCCTAATATTATGGCTATCTAATGTGAAGAGCCAACTCATTGGAAAACACTCTGATGCTGGAAAAGATTGGAGCAGGAGAAGGAGATGGAAGAGGACAAAATGGTCGGATGGCATTACTGACCCATTGAATTTGAGTTTGAACAAGCTCCGGGAGATGGTGAAGGACAAAAAGGCGAGATATGCTGCAGTCCATGGGATTA
>NW_011396349.1:0-504 GCF_000754665.1 Bison bison bison | reverse complement strand
GAAAGACCTCGAGAGTACCTTCTTCAACACGTCTCGGAGGCCAGATTCCCCTACTGCCGTGAGCCGGCATATTTGCATATTTGAGTGCATATTGCATATTGCATATTGAGTGCAGCACTTTCCACAGCATCATCTTTCAGGATCTGGAATAGCTCAACTGGAATTCTGTCACTGCTGGGAGCCAGTGAGGAACTCCGCCCATGACAAAGGTCATGAGGCAGGAGGCTCGGCATACGCAAAGGCGGGATCGAGCTTCAGGAGTCCCCCTGGAAATTCTCGAGCATATACCCCCAAAACCAGAGTCTGCCTACTTTCTGCTTGTGCTTTCATCTAAACCTCTGACGTTTACGGGGGGCTCTCCCCCACTACCTCTCTCTAGAAAAAAGAGTTAGCTTACAGTTCCAGTTAATAATTCCTGGGTGTGACAGTGTTTAACCTACAAACTCCTTTGGAAATCCTCTAGCCTGCCTGAATTAGGTTTTTCAGGCCATATGTGACTGTTCA
>NW_011396348.1:0-536 GCF_000754665.1 Bison bison bison | reverse complement strand
ATTACCAACTTTGAAGGGCCGAATCAGATTCCATTGTGTGTCTACCACAGTTTGTTTATGGAATTGGCTGTCCATGGACATTTAGATTGCCTCTGTTTGTTGGCCAGTGTGAATCATGCTGTTGTGACTTTGCAGAAATATGCATTTTTTCAGCCCCCTTTTCAAACCTTTTGGGTACATAGCATGAATTAGAATTGAAATATCTGTTTGTTTCATGTGTTAGTTTTGGAGTAATTTCTGTAGTGTCTTGCACAGTTGCAGAACCATTTCAGTTTTATCTTTTTTGTATGGTAGAATACTGTTCAAGCTTTTGAATATACCCTGTGTTGCATATTCATTCATCCACCGATGGACACTTGAATGGGTTCTACCTTTGGGCTATTGTGAATAAGGTCGCTATGAATATTTGTGTACCAGTTTTTGTTTGAATTATTAACAACTACATAGTACTATGTATGAAAGAAACCACAAGGACCTACTCTATAGTTTTGGAAACTGTATTGAATATCTTATGATAATGTATAATGGAACAGAAT
>NW_011396347.1:0-590 GCF_000754665.1 Bison bison bison | reverse complement strand
TCTCGGGACTCCACTGGGTTTGGTGCATTGGAAGAGGGCCTCATCTCCAGTTGAGGCAGAAACCTCAGGGTTCCTCTGATTTCAGACTCGAATCGCAGGGTCCCTGCAGACTTGGGACAGGAGAGTCAGGCCTCGTCTTGGGTTGAGGTATGGAACTCCGCTTGCCTTTCGAGGTGTCCCCGGGGAGAGAGGCCACTTGTCGAGCTGTATTTGGAAACTGGGGGTTTTCCTGGATGATGCACGGGCGAGTCACTGCCCCTTTGTGTTGACTTCATTCACAGGGTGGAGTTCGGAGAGGTGTCCGGGAATCGGGTTCTTATCAAGAGGGGACCGGGAAATTGGGGTATTTCGGAATGTGGAACCACCCACGAGGCCACGACTGGAATGTCGTTGCAAGACCGGCCTCATCCTGAGGTGCGACCGGAAGGTCGGGAACCCCTTCCAGACAAAGCAGGGGAGTCGACCCTCCTGTCCGGATCAGGAGGGTAGAAGGGGCTCAGAGGAAGTGGTGCTGGAAAACCTCGGTATTCCTCTCGAGGGAGACCGGGATGTCGGGGAACTTTGTGGGGTGCATCAAGGGTGCCAAGTAC
>NW_011396346.1:0-832 GCF_000754665.1 Bison bison bison | reverse complement strand
GACTTGTGCAGGTGACCTCAGGGGGCTTCTCATGGTGGCTCTGAGAAGTCAGGGAAACTGGAGGTGGGAGGGGCCTCTCGGCACTCCACTGGGTTTGGTGCATTGGAAGAGGGCCTCATCTCCAGTTGAGGCAGGAACCTCAGGGTTCCTCTGATTTCAGACTCCGATCCCAGGGTCCCTGCAGACTTGGGAAAGGAGAGTCAGGCCTCGTCTTGTGTTGAGGCATGGAACTCCGCTTGCCTCTCGAGGTGTTCCGGGGGAGACAGGCCACTTGTCGAGCGGTATTTGGAACCTGGGGGTTTTTTCCCGACGATGCACGGGCGAGTCAGTACCCCTTTGTGTTGACTTCATTCACAGGGTGTAGTTCGAAGAGGTGTCCGGGCATCTGGGACCGGGCAATCGGGGTCCTTCGGAATGTGGAACCACCCACGAGGCCACGTCTGGAATGTCGTCGTGAGACCGGCCTCATCCTGAGGTGTGACCGGAAGGTCGGGAACCCCTTCCAGACAAAGCAGGGGAGTCGACCCTCCTGTCCAGATCAGGAGGGTAGAAGAGGCTCAGAGGAAGTGGTGTCGGAAAAACCTCGGTGTTCCTCTCGAGGGAGACCGGGATGTCGGGGAACTTTGTGGGTCGCATCAAGGGTGCCAAGTACCGTTTCGACCTCCAATACCTAACGTGGGACTTCTCCTGAGACACTGTAGCGGGAAAGGGCTTCATCTTGCGATGACGGGGGAACCACGTGGATTTTCTCGAGTTGCGGCAGGATTCTCGAGTTACGACGGGGAATTCAGAATGCCTCTTGTGTTGGCCCAGGGAAGTCCAATCTTCCATT
>NW_011396345.1:0-535 GCF_000754665.1 Bison bison bison | reverse complement strand
GATCGTCTCTTCAGCTACATCCAATCTGATGTTAAGCCCAGAGACTGAGTTCTTAAATTCAGTCACTGTTATTGTAAAGTTCTAGATTGGTTTTGATTCTCTAGAAATTTTTCCTTTTGTCAAGTATATTTTTGAACAGGTGACATTTGCATCTGATACCTCTAGCATACCTCTGATACTCTGATATATATCTCATACCTCTGGATCTGGTTCAGTTCTTTTTCTCTTGGTCCTGTTTGTTGTTACACCCTCTTTTGCTTGTTTGGTTGCATGTTGGACATTATGTTTGGAAAACCCTAGAGGTTCTGAGTGATGCTGCTTTCTCCAGAGTTTCCTCTGACGCAGACCTCCAGTGGGGACAGAGCTGTCTGTTCACTCAGGGCCTGAGGGACTTGAGGCTTGGGGGTCCTTTTAAGCTCAGTCTCAGCAGCCTTCACCCACCTTCCCCCCGACCCCAGGGAGGAGCTTTCCAGCGTCTCCAGTGTCTGGAAGCCTGGGGTGCCTCCCAGGGCCCCGCGTTCTCGGCAGGTCCTGA
>NW_011396344.1:0-670 GCF_000754665.1 Bison bison bison | reverse complement strand
CTGAAGGGTGGTGGGTGGTTGCGGGGGAGGAAGATTGGAGGCCCAGAGGCTTGAGAGGAAGCTACAGTTGCCAGCCATGTTAGAAATAATGAAGACTGAAACTAGACAGAGATAATGGGGTGAGAGTAGGTGATAACTGACAAGAGAGACTTGACAGTTGAGACCAGTCACATGTTAATGCTAAAATCAGGGTACTCTATTGTATCACCTTTCTTGCTCCTTTGACTCTAGTGTTGGAAGTAGAAATGTTTCAACTCAACTGATTAAAGCAATAATTTCAACCCATAATCCTAACATTGGAAAGAGTCTAGTATGTCTGAATGCTATTTAATTAATTATTAATCCTAAAGCTATTTAAACAGTTATAGAAGACATTTTTTTTTAAATTCCAAAGACTGAGTTAACATATGTAAAAGTAAACTTCATAAAAGTGACAGAAAGTATTTTGTCAAAATGCCCTGATGCTATTTCATATATCTTTATTAAGTTGTAACTCCTTTGGGTTGAATTCACCCAAGTATTACTCTGGCTATAGCCACACTTTGATAGCTCAGTTTATTCTACTAAAGCTTGTTATTTTTAAAGATCTGCTGTTTCTTAACAATAGTTTTAAAGCTGCCCAGACAATAACAACTGTCCAACAGGAAGTTGAAATTTACCACAGGAAAAT
>NW_011396343.1:0-689 GCF_000754665.1 Bison bison bison | reverse complement strand
GCAGCCTGGGGCACTTCCTTTCCCTCGGAAAGAGCTCTCCCTGCGGGAGGCTTTGGCAGTGTGCACACCCCCAGCCCCTAAGCCGTCTGCAAGGACGCCTGGCTCCTAGGTCCGAAGGGAAGACGAGAGCTGAGCTGAGGCACCAGTAAGGCACCAGTCACGTCTACCACACTCCCGCAGCCTGCTCCTTCCCGGGCGCGAACGCTAGAAGCTGGGCAGGGCTTGGGGGGCTCGCCCAGGCCAGAGCAGCCTCTCGGCCGGGGCTCTGTGCTATCGCGCCTGGGCGCAGAGCTGGAGCTCCGCCGGTGTGGAAGCTCACTCGGTCCTTCCCAGTAACAGGCTTGCAAGCACCCGCCGGCAGCCAGCCTCTTCTCTCCCGCGTTCCGGGCATTGGGCTCCAAACCTGGGACCAAAGTACTGCCCGGAGCTCACTGATCATGGGCTGGTTCCCCTGCGCTGCGACTGTGCTAGGGAGCCCAAACGCACAGGGGAAGCCCGCACAGCACATCCACCTGCCTCTTGGAGGGAGGACAGCTCCAGGGAAGGCCCGGTCTGGCAGGCGCTTTCTGGGCACAAACGGAGCAACACTCTGGCTGTGGAGCCGCCTCCCCAAGCCAGGGGCACCGGGACCCTGATTCCCTCCGTGCGGCGCTTAGTCTGGGAAGGGAAGCACCAGCTTGGGAATGCAG
>NW_011396342.1:0-632 GCF_000754665.1 Bison bison bison | reverse complement strand
TGGAAGCCCCTCGGGCCCCCGGGCCCGGCCAGGCGCTTGCTGGTCTGGTGTTGGCGGTGTTCGGGGTGTGGGGGGGGGGGGGGCGGGCCGGCGTCAGCAGGCTGGAGTCCGGTCGCGGGTCGTGCGGCTCAAGTACAGCATGCCCCGCGACGAGAGGTGCGGCCCGTTGGCCCGACCTGCAGGGCAGAGCGAAAGGGAGGCGAAGCGCAAGGCTCTTAGGGCGCCCCGAGCCAACCGCCACCGTCTCAGGCCGTATCAGCCTGAAGGCGCCCGATCTCGTCGGATCTCAGAAGCTAAGCAGGGTCGGGCCTGGTTAGTATCTTGGATGGGAGACCACCTGGGAATCCCGGGTGCTCGAGGCTTTTTGCCTAGCAGAAGAGGTCCTTTAGCCCCCGCCGCGCGTCCCGATTCTTGGATCCCCCCCGCAGCCCCAGCCCCTCCCGGGCCGCGGGGAGCGGGTGTGGCCGGGGCCCCGACTCCCGCTGCAGACCTGGGTTGCCTCCGCGCGGCCCGCGAGCCCCTCCGCATTCGCATTCGGCTTCCAGGACACCCGACGACCGGCAGTCCCGTCTCCACCTGGGGCTCCTTTGGCTTGCCTCAGGCAATCCCGGGGCTTGCACCGACTCCAGCCA
>NW_011396341.1:0-745 GCF_000754665.1 Bison bison bison | reverse complement strand
GGCTTCTCAGAGCCACCATGAGAAGCCCCCTGAGGTCACCTGCACAAGTCGAGGGAAGCCAGGGTTTCCTGCCTCAACCCGAGAAAGACCTCGAGAGACCTTCTTCAACACGTCTCGAGGCCAGATTCCCCTACCATGGCTCGGGAGCAGTGACGCGCTCCCCCTCGCCACTCGCATGGAGACCCGACTTCCCTGGCGCCCCACGAGAGGCTCACTGACCTCCCCGTCGTTCCTCGTGAGAAACCGCACACTGGGGCCGCCGCTCGAGAACAACCCCGAGATTCCCCCGTCATCGAGAGATGAGGGCCTTCGTCTCCTGCATGGCCTAGAGACCAATCTCGCGACCTCTCTCCAAAGGCCTCAGGAGGCTTGACTCCCTTGGGTCCACCCAGTGGGCTCCAAGAGATACCCGTCGCGATTCGAGAGCAGAGCGGGGTTCTTTGCTTCCACTCGAGATGAATGCCTGTCTCCCCGGGTGCGTCTGGAATGCAACCCCGAGATCCCTGTCGCCCCTGGAGAGGAACATTGGCTTCTGGACACAAGCCTAGATGAGGTCTATTGGCCCTGCAGTCACTCGAGAGCAATCCCCAGCTTTCCTTCGCAACTCGAATGGAAGATTGGACTTGCCTGGGCCAACACAAGAGGCAGCCTGAATTCCCCGTCGTAACTCGAGAATCCCGCCGTAACTCTAGAAAAACCACGTGGCTCCCCCGTCATCGCAAGATGAAGCCCTTTCCCGCTACAG
>NW_011396340.1:0-557 GCF_000754665.1 Bison bison bison | reverse complement strand
GAACATTGGGTTCTGGACACAAGCCTAGATGAGATCTATTGGCCCTGCAATCACTCGAGAGCAATCCCCAGCTTTCCTTCGGAACTGGAATGGAAGATTGGACTTCCCTGGGCCAACATAGGAGGCATCCTGAATTCCCCGTCGTAACTCGAGAATCCCGCCGCAACTCGAGAAAAACCACGTGGTTCTCCCGTCATCGCAAGATGAAGCCCTTTCCCGCTACAGCGTCTCAGGAGAAGTCCCACGTTAGGAATTGGAGGTCGAAAGGGCACTTGGCACCCTTGATGCGACCCACAAAGTTCCCCGAAATCCCGGTCTCCCTCGAGAGGAACACCGAGGTTTTCCGGCACCACTTCCTTAGAGCCCTTTCTCCCCTCCTGATCTGGACAGGAGGGTCGACTCCCCTGCTTTGTCTGGAAGGAGTTCCCGACCTTCTGGTCGCACCTCAGGATGAGGCCGGTCTCACGAAGACATTCCAGACGTGGCCTCGTGGGTGGTTCCACATTCCGAAGGACCCCGATTTCCCTGTCCCCATTTGATAAGAACTCGATGCCCGG
>NW_011396339.1:0-606 GCF_000754665.1 Bison bison bison | reverse complement strand
CCCCCCCAAAAACCGGAGTCTGCCTACTGTATTGCTTTGTGCTCTCACCTCTGATTTCACTGGGGGCTGTCCCCCACCACCATCTCGCTCTCTCTGTCAAACAGTTAACTTACAGCTCCAATTCATAAAGTTCCTTGTCATTCTTCCCTTTAACTTCCAGCTGAGTCTCCATCTGGAGCACGGAACCCACCACGCTTACTAATTATGCCTGGGCTGCTAAGACCCACTCGAGAACGTGTCTAGGGTGAGGCACCTTTCGCTATTTGAGAGGGCGCCTGCGGCCTACGTAAGTGGTGCAAACTTCTTGTCTTGAAGTTTGATTGGTCTTCCGCGTAAACCAAGCTACTCAGTCTCTTTTCTCCACCGAATTTTCCTACTGAGCTCTCCTCATACTATTATTCTTGACATCTCTGATTCGCATATAAATTGTCGCCTAGGCCCTCTCTCCTTCGAATACCCTGGATCAGTTGGGGCTGGTCCCCGGCAGGTGGCGACCGAACAGGGACCTCAGGAGGCAATACTCAAAGAGCTGAGCAGACACGAACCACGCAATCAGCAGGCAATAAGCATGGAGCTCAGCAGTGACGAATCATGCTGCTCAACTGG
>NW_011396338.1:0-549 GCF_000754665.1 Bison bison bison | reverse complement strand
TAAGAACCTTCCTCCCACATCTAGCCACATGAAATCTCCCTCTTTCCTGGGAAGGCACTGCCATTCTCCAGAACTTCCCTCCGCAGAGAATGTTCTCTGCCCTCTACTCCCTGGTAACTGGTACTCAAGGGCTTTTTATAAGCTGTCTTTGTGCTGGCCTAAGTGACTTGATAGACACCCCCAAAATGGACCAATTACATCTGCCAGACGGAGTAAAAAGGGTTTAAAAATGTTAAAAACAATGCTTTCATTCACCTTGAATTGCTCCCCCAAATTTTTAAAAGATGATGGGTGGATGGATGTGTGACAAGGCAGGTCAGTAAAATGTTAATAATAGAAAATCGAATGGTGGGTATACAGGCATTTACTATAAAATTCTCTCAATCCTGGTATATCTTTGAAATTTTTCATAGTAGAATGTTAGCATCTATTAAGATGGCAATGTCAAATGTCACTTAATAAATAAGGGGCTGTAACAAAAGTCCTATTTGCTAACAAAACTTCATTCTTCCACCTTAGAGCAGGTTATGAAGGTTCCATACTAGACCT
>NW_011396337.1:0-504 GCF_000754665.1 Bison bison bison | reverse complement strand
CAATGGCAGAAAATATGATCTGCGCAGAAGGTGGAGACCCACTACCATCCACCGCTATAGCTTCTCCCATAGGCTATCCCACAGCCTCATGATGAGGGTCCAGAACATTTTTTAATCATATTTATAGGATACGTTTTTAGTTGTTTTTTACCTTCACCCAAGTATCTAAATTAACAGTAGCCTCTTTAACAGTTTCAAGATTACTTGTATAAAGAGTTGCCATTCTTAGTTTCAGTGTTACCCATGTCAGAAAATTAAGTATAATAGAAGATAAAGCTTTTAGCTTTTAAAAGATCAGGCTTTTCTTTGGCCTTTTAACTCTAGAAACCGGGTTTTTCTCTCAAACCCCTTTGACACTTTCAATAAAAACCGGGTTTTCTCTCAAACCCTTTAACACTTCCCACCACTACTCGCCCTGTCTGTCCTACAGGGGGGTCTGCGGCACCCTGGGTGGGGGCCTATCCATCCCGTAAATTGAACACTTTCTCAACACTTTTTCAATTC
>NW_011396336.1:0-546 GCF_000754665.1 Bison bison bison | reverse complement strand
AAGTTGTAAGTCTATTCTCTATGTCTATGAGTGTCTTTCTGATTCATACATATGTTCATTTGTGTCATATCTTAGATTCCACATTTGGATATTATGATATTATTTGGTATATATGTTTCCCTGTGTGCCTCACTTCATTTTAGTATGATCAGCTCTCAGACCTTGCATGTTGACTCAAATGGCCTTATTGTTGTAACTGTACATATTCCTGTATCTTTTTAACCATACATAGAGCTATTCATCTATGGTTATTTTCTAAAATATATTATTAAAAAGTGTTTATAAATCACTCTTGGTATAGTATGTCCATTTTGAGTCTGTATAAGGATTTTATATGTATCTGTCACTTCACTTAATTTGCCCAGTCGAGTCCAACTCTTTGCGACTCCATGAACTGTGGCATGCCATGCTTCCCTGTCCAATTACCTACTACCCAAGCCTGCTTAAACTCAGATGCACCGAGTGGGTGATGTGAACCAATGATCTCATCGTCTGTTGTCTGCTTCTCCTCTTGCTTTCAATCTTTCTCAGCATCAGGGGCCTTTC
>NW_011396335.1:0-636 GCF_000754665.1 Bison bison bison | reverse complement strand
ATGGAACCTGTGCAGAGTCTTAAACACTGGATCTCCAGGAAAGTCCCCTAGTTTGTGTATTTTCAAGATTCATCCATTTCTTGGCTGTATAGCAGCACATTTTTTTTTTTATGGCTGAATATGGTATATCAATATGGTATGTGGCTTACCTGTAGTCCATTGTGAGCATATCCCACCATTTATTTATCCATTCATCAACTAATGGATAATATTTGGATGGTGTATTCTTTGTGGCTATTGTGAATAATGTTGCTGTGAACACTGTTTTTGCATGGACTCAACTATTTTCTATTTTTTATGGATATATACAAAAGAGTGAAATTTCTGGATCATATGGCTACTCTATATTAATTTTTGACGTACTGACAAACCACTTTTCCAAAGTGATTGTACTATTTTACAGCAATTACATCAACAATATATGAAGATTCCTTTTCTCCACATCCTCTGCAGCACTTGTTATTATTCCTCTTTTTGATTACAGCCAACCTAATGGTAGGAAAAGGCAATGGCACCCCACTCCAGTACTCTTGCCTGGAAAATCCCATGGATGGAGTAGCCTGGTGGGCTACAGTCCATGGGGTCACTAAGAGTCAGACACGGCTGAGCGACTTCACTTTCACTTTTCACTTTCAT
>NW_011396334.1:0-543 GCF_000754665.1 Bison bison bison | reverse complement strand
TTTCCCTGACTTCTCAGAGCCACCATGAGAAGCCCCCTGAGATCACCTGCACAAGTCAAGGGAAGCCAGGGTTTCTGCCTCAACCCGAGAAAGACCTCGAGAGACCTTCTTCAACACGTCTCGAGGCCAGATTCCCCTACTATGTCTTGAGAGCAATGACGCGCTCCCCCTCGCCATTCGCATGGAGACCCGACTTCCTTGGCGCCCTACGAGAGACTCACTGACCTCGCTATTTACCTCGCGAGAAACCGCACACTGGGGCCGCTGCTCGAGAACAACCCGGAGACTCCCCCGTCATCGCGAGATGAGGGCCTTCGTCTCCTGCATGGCTTATAGACCAATCTCGCGACCTCTGTCCAAACGCCTCAGGAGGCTTGACTCCCTTTAGTCCAGCCAGGGAGCTCCAAGAGATACCCGTCGCGACTCGAGAGCAGAGCGGGGTTCTTTGCTTCCACTCGACATGAATGCCTGTCTCCCCGGGAGTGTCTGGAATGCAACCCTGAGATCCCTGTCACCCCTGGAGAGGAAAATTGGCTTCTGGAC
>NW_011396333.1:0-618 GCF_000754665.1 Bison bison bison | reverse complement strand
GTGTTGACTTCATTCACAGGGTGGAGTTCGGAGAGGTGTCCGGGCATCGGGTTCTTACCAAGAGGGACCGGGAAATCGGGGTGCTTCGCAATGTGGAAGCACCCACGAGGCCACGTCTGGAATGTCGTCGTGAGACCGGCCTCATCCTGAGGTGCGACCGGAAGGTCGGGAACCCCTTCCAGACAAAGCAGGGGAGTCGACCCTCCTGTGGAGATCAGGAGGGTAGAAGGGGCTCAGAGGAAGTGGTGCCGGAAAACCTCGGTGTTCCTCTCCAGGGAGACCGGGATGCCGGGGAACTTTGTGGGGGCGCATCAAGGGTTCCCAGTACCGTTTCGGCCTCCAATTCCTAACGTGGGACTTCTCCTGAGACGCTGTAGCGGGAAAGGGCTTCATCTTGCGATGACGGGGGAACCACGTGGTTTTTCTCGAGTTGCGGCGGGATTCTCGAGTTACGACGGGGAATTCGGGATGCCTCTTGTGTTGGCCCAGGGAAGTCCAATCTTCCATTCGAGTTGCGAAGGAAAGCTGGGGATTGCTCTCGAGTGACTGCAGGGCCAACAGACCTCATCTGGGCTTGGGTCCAGAAGCCAATGTTCCTCTCCAGGGGCGACCGGGATC
>NW_011396332.1:0-678 GCF_000754665.1 Bison bison bison | reverse complement strand
CTAACAGTCACGATGTAACAAGGCTGTACCTGCGTAAACGGGGGGTCCATGTGGAGAGCTGCTACTGATGACAGCGAGCATCTGTCATCAGGCAGAGGAATGCAGGGCCAGCCACGTCCACAGAATGTCAGCTGCAGCTGTTATTTGACTCAGTGGTAGTGGTGGATCTGCGGGACAACAATATCATGAACTGTCCCCACCCTCACGCATTTTGGGCCTAAAGTGTTCCCACCAGAGATGCCAGAGTTGTTTAATCTACGCATACTCCAAGTGGCGGGCCAGAGAATAGGCCAGTCGGCTAAATGGTTGGCAAAATCCCAAGGACCAGTTTAAAAAAAAAAATTTCTTTCATCAAAAGGAGTATTGGCCAGAGTTATGAGAATGGCCTAGAGTTCTGCCCACTGAGTGGACAACCACACCAGTTTTCAAGACGGCGTATATTGAGCAGCCACTGACCATCGGAAGCAGGCCAGTGGGCACTAACAGGATGCAACTTAGCCAAACCATCAGTGAACCAGGCATTAAGATGCGCCTCTGTGAACAAAGGGCCCCAATAAACTGATGGATTTATTTCAGGTGGTATAATGGAGAATAAAGTGTCTCGAAAACAATGAGAGAGTTAACTTAGGCAGGCTGATAAGGAGTCCAAGCCTAAGGCCCTTTAAGGAGGAGGTAAAC
>NW_011396331.1:0-656 GCF_000754665.1 Bison bison bison | reverse complement strand
TCAAACCCAGGTCTCCACATTGCAGGCAGATTCTTTACCAGCTGAGGCACAAGGGGAACCCAAACAACAGTAAAAACATGCTTAAAATATCCAAGAATCTACTCCTTCAGGAGACCCTGAGGGTTGAGGGTCAGGAATTAATTTTTTCTTCATGTGACACACTGAGCACCTGCCTTGGGAGAAGCGTGTTATTGGTAATTCAATAAACCAATCAGATGTTGTAGCTTGAGCTGGGAGCTTCATCCTCCCCACCACTCTTCAGAGATTCTAGGACCTCCACACTCTGTCCTGGGGCTTCTGGATGTCCTTTGTACTAAAGGAAGTTAGGGTATAAGCAAAGTTCAGAGATCTGGATCCAAACTTCTCAGTTTGGGCCACACTTGCAAATCTCCTGGGCTGTGCTTTGTAACCCTCAGTGAATCTAAGGATTTCCCTACGTGTCTTGTGTAAAAAACTATTCTCGTCCAACAGTTGTGAGTGGGGCCTGAGAGTCTTGAGTTTCTCACAAACTCCAGGTGTTGCCCAGGCTGCTTAAGGTCCATATTAAACAGTGAGTACTAGAGAGTTTGAAAAAGTCTGATTGATTTTGAAAAGTTCTGGTTGATTTTGCCGATCTTACTCCATACCCAAGAATAAGTATCTCCAGGAATGGGACC
>NW_011396330.1:0-594 GCF_000754665.1 Bison bison bison | reverse complement strand
TTCCACAGGACTGAAACAGACTGTTGGAGGGCACAAACAAAACCTTGTGTCCACCAGGAGCCAAGAGTAAGGGCAGTGTCCCCACAAAAGACTGAGTCAGACTTGCTTGTGAGTGTCTAGCAGTCTCCAGCAGAGGCATGGTCCAAGAATGGGATGCAGGAGGGTGGTGGGCATTGAATACAAGAGTGCCTGCTCAAGTCCTTTTGAAGAAGGTCCTGATTACTTTCATTACTCATACCATAATTAGGCCTGAACAGGGCCTAGGTTCACTCACAGTCTGTCTCTCCCATCAGGAAGTTTTCACAAGCCTTCTTATCCTTATCCATCAGAGGGCAGACAGAATGAAAACCACAATCACAGAAAACTAACCAAATTGATCAAATGGATCACAGCCTTTTCTACCTCAATGAAACTATGAGACATGCCATGTAGGGCCACCCAGGATGGATTGGACATGGTGGAGAATTCTGGCAAAATGTGGTTCATTGGAGAAGGGAAATGGAAAAGCACTTCAGTATTCTTGCTTTGAAAACCCCATGAACAATATGATAAGCCAAAAAGATAGGACACTGAAAGGTAAACTCTCCAGGTTTG
>NW_011396329.1:0-625 GCF_000754665.1 Bison bison bison | reverse complement strand
AATGGAATTAAGCTTTTGAGATTTTGAAATCAGACATCGGTACTCTGGGAAAATGTCAGGAACATTCAAGATATAGCTAGATATATTCAAGTGCTGACTTTTTGAGCCCAGTTATGCTATTATATTTTATGTGGAATGTTCTGCATTTCTTCATGCTGATGACAATTTATCATTAAGAGAAATTTTTCTAGGGGGAAAACAACAACAACAACAAATGTGCTTGATAGCATGTTGGAAGTCAAAGTAATACCCGTTACATGTGTACATAAGCAACGTCCCATCAAACAGAGTAATTCATGTCCGCTAATGTTTCATGTTTTGCTGTCAAGGAAAAAGAATAATAGAGCTTTCCAGGAAACACTGAGAAGTTCAAAGAAGGCAGAAATGTAGAAGGATATGAAATGCCCCTCTCTCAATGTATAGATCAGAAGTAACACTTCTACATGGTCAATAGTTTTCCCAGAGCATCAGATAAATACTAGCAGAAGACCCTAGTCCCCGGAGTGTTCCATGTGGGTTTCAGACATACCTGGGTGGGAAGGAATTAAGATGGGAAAAGAAGTATAAGAGGAAGCAAAACAAAACCTGAACCTTGTGGTGGGAGATGGAGAAGCAGGGAAGAGAT
>NW_011396328.1:0-673 GCF_000754665.1 Bison bison bison | reverse complement strand
ATAATTGTGTAACTCCTAGAACAGTACAGGGAGCCCTGGTCCCTTTTCCCTACCTGATGATTTGACTTTATCTTTTTCTCGATCGCTCGCTTTCCTGATTCTCCAAGGACCAAATTCTCCAGTGAGCACTGGAGCGTGTCTCCAGGGTAAGCCAAAGGCTGCGCTCTTCAGCCTCTAATTGTTCTGCAGCTGCCTCTGGCAGGCACAAGTAGCCCCACTGTGTGCAGGAACACATGCCAAGGAAGGTGCCAATAACGACTCAAGAAAATTACCAAGACTTAAAAAAAACAAAAAAAAAAAGAAAATTACCAAGACTTTTAAGATACTAACCTTGGACACAGTTTTTTTAGGGAGTCCACTTTCCCCCATTGATAAGTAGGTTTTTAAACCTTGGGATGTCATTTGCTCCCGATAACAATGTGTCTCATTTGAAAATTGAAGCTAAATAGAATTGACTGTTAATATTAATATTTTGCTGAAACATGTGCTAACAACTGTTAACTAATGACATGCATTCTTAAAAGAGGTGCTTTCCTGTGATGTAGGCGTGAGGTGGTGCCAGTGAGCATAGAGTGGAAATGTGAACTGTGCTGATTGGGTTCAGCATTTCCGACGCAGCATTATCGGTGGGCCTTTAAAGATACTTTGTGAGTATATATTAGCTCTCACTTTT
>NW_011396327.1:0-694 GCF_000754665.1 Bison bison bison | reverse complement strand
TCTTTGCTTCCACTCGAGATGAATGCCTGTCTCCCCGGGTGCGTCTGGAATGCAACCCCGAGATCCCGGTCGCCCCTGGAGAGGAACATTGGCCTCTGGACACAAGCCTAGATGAGGTCTATTGGCCCTGCAGTCCACTCGACGAGCAATCCCCAGCTTGCCTTCGCAACTCGAATGGAAGATTGGACTTCCCTGGGCCAACACAAGGGGCATCCCGAATTCCCCGTCGTAACTCGAGAATCCCGCCGCAACTCGAGAAAAACCACGTGGTTCCCCCGTCATCGCAAGATGAAGCCCTTTTCCCGCTACAGCGTCTCAGGAGAAGTCCCACGTTAGGAATTGGAGGTCGAAACGGTACTTGGCACCCTTGATGCGCGCCCACCAAGTTCCCCCGGCATCCCGGTCTCCCTGGAGAGGAACACCGAGGTTTTCCGGCACCACTTCCTCTGAGCCCCTTCGACCCTCCTGATCTCGACAGGAGGGTCGACTCCCCTGCTTTGTCTGGAAGGGTTTCCCGACCTTCCGGTCGCACCTCAGGATGAGGCCGGGCTCACGACGACATTCCAGACGTGGCCTCGTGGGTGCTTCCACATTGCGAAGCACCCCCGATTTCCCGGTCCCCTCTTGATAAGAACCCGATGCCCGGACACGTCTCCGAACTCCACCCTGTGAATGAAGTCAACACGAAGGGGCA
>NW_011396326.1:0-516 GCF_000754665.1 Bison bison bison | reverse complement strand
GGGGGTGGGGCTGGCGGCCAGGCAGGCTTTGGGAAGGAGCTCATGGTTTGGAATTGCATATGAAAAGACCAGCTTTCCGGGTTCCAAGGAATACAGTTTCCTTGGCAACCAACTTTGTCCGGTTCTATAGAATATCATGGCCCTCCTAGGTCAGGTCATCTTTCCTTTCCGTAGTCCTCGTTTGATCCCTGAATCCTAGACAGCTTGGATTGCCTCTGTGGGCTGGATGTACTGTCCTCCCGTTTCACCGGGCGGCGGGAGCGAGGTCCCAGAGGCTCTCCTGGAACCGGGCGTGGGGGCGGGGCTCACCGGGAGCCCGTGGTGAAGGTGGGCAGCGCACCGGGAGCGCACCCGGGGCGGGGCGAAGCCCGGCGGCGCGGGTCGGGAATCGGGTCGTGGCGGGGATGGGGGACGGTCCCAGTTGTGCTCCCGGGGGTGGCCACTGCTGCTGGAAACGCGCTGGGATCGCACCAGGGGCGGGGTGAACCCGGGCGGCGGGGGTCGGGGTCGGGGGTC
>NW_011396325.1:0-757 GCF_000754665.1 Bison bison bison | reverse complement strand
ATTGTTATAATTACAATGATAAAAGCAGTCTTTCTGATTTCAGTGATGGCTGTTCTTCATGAGAATTTCTTTTAAAAAGAAAAATGTAAAGTGCAGTGGTGGAAGAGTTATTTTAAAAATTACAATAGCTATGACTCCTTTTATCACAAGGCTTTCCTTAACTCTCATTCAACATCACTCATAGCCAGGGAAAGGCTTCAATAGCTGACGCGTGGGCTGTTCTGGGACAGAGGAGAGAAAAGTGATCAACCAGGTTGTAGAATGAAAAAAGGTTTTGAGTATTGTATGTAATACTGATTTTAATACTTGGTCTTCAACAATAACTCTTTTTTCCAGAAACCATTTTATGCACTTCCCTGGTGGCTCAGACGGTAAGGAATCCACCTGCAATGCAGGAGATGCAGGTTTGATCCCTGGGTTGGGAGGATCCCCTGGAGAAGAGAATGGCCACCCACTCCAGTATTCTTGCCTGGAGAATCCCCATGGTTGGAGGAGCTTGGTGGGATACAGTCTGTAGGATCATAAAGAGTCGGACATGATTGAGCAACTGTTGGAGGCCAGCGTGAGGCACTCCGCCCGTGGCAAAGGTCATGAGGAAGGAGGCTCGACATACGCAAAGGCGGGATCGAGCCCCAGGAGTCCCCCTGGAAATCCTCGAGCATCTACCCCCATAACCAGAGCCTGTCTACTTTACTACTTTGTACTCTCACCTACACCTCTGACTTTATGGGGGGCTGTCCCCCACCACCTCGTTTGG
>NW_011396324.1:0-700 GCF_000754665.1 Bison bison bison | reverse complement strand
AAGGTTTGTCTTATATAGCTTTTATTATGTTGAGGTATGTTCCGACTATTCCTGCTTTCTGGAGTAGTTTTATCATAAATGGATGTTGAATTTTGTCAAAGGCTTTCTCTGCATCTTTTGAGATAATCATATGGTTTTATTTTCAATTTGTTAATGTGGTGTATTACATTGATTGATTTGTGGATAGTGAAGAATCCTTGCATCCCTGGGATAAAGCCTATGGGGCCTCACAGAGTCAGACACAACGAAGCGGCTTAGCAGCAGCAGCAGCATACTTAAAAAATCAGGCTTCCCTTGTGGCTCAGCTGGTAAAGAATCCACCTGCAATTCAGGAGACCTGGTTTCGACCCCTGCGTGGGGAAGATCCCCTGGAGAAGGAAAAGGCTACCCACTACAGTATTCTGGCCATGGGCTATATAATCCATGTGGTCGCAAAGAATCGGACATGACTGAGTGACTTTCACTACCACTACTATACATGAAAATCAAGAAACTGATGCAGCCACTATTGAAAAGAGTAAGCAGTTCTTTTATAATTTTTTTTTTCTCCTAACGGTAATTGCTTTTCAGAATTTTGTTGCTTTCTTTCAAACCTCAACATGAATCAGCCATATGTATACATATATTCCTTCCTTTTGAACCACCTGCCCATTATCTCCTTCCCTCGTATAGAGTTTTTTAATACTCTAAAAATACAGTT
>NW_011396323.1:0-694 GCF_000754665.1 Bison bison bison | reverse complement strand
GGCCTCTAGGCCATGCAGGAGACGAAGGCCCTCATCTCCGCGATGATGGGGGAGTCTTCAGGGTGGTTCTCGAGCGGTCGGCCCCAGGGTGCGGTTTCTCACGAGGTACGACGGCGAGGTCAGTGAGCCTCTCGTGGGCGCCAGGGAAGTCGGTCTCCATGCGAGTGGCGAGGGGAGCGCGTCATTGCTCTCGAGTCATGGTAGGGGAACCTGGCCTCGAGACGTGTTGAAGAAGGTCGTCTCGAGGTCTTTCTCGGGTTGAGGCAGGAAACCCTGGCTTCCCTCGACTTGTGCAGGTGACCTCAGGGGGCTTCTCATGGTGGCTCTGAGAAGTCAGGGAAACTGGAGTGGGGGGGGTTGCCTCTCGGGACTCCACGGGGTTTGGTGCATTGGAAGAGGGCCTCATCTCCAGTTGAGGCAGGAACCTCAGGGTTCCTGTGATTTCAGACTCCGATCGCAGGGTCCCTGCAGACTGGGGACAGGAGAGTCAGGCCTCGTCTTGGGTTGAGGCATGGAACTCCGCTTGCCTCTCGAGGTGTCCCCGGGGAGAGCGGCCACTTGTCGAGCGGTATTTGGAACCTGGGGGTCTTTTCCGGACGATGTACGGGCGAGTCACTGCCCCTTCGTGTTGACTTCATTCACAGGGTGGAGTTCGGAGAGGTGTCCGGGCATCGGGTTCTTACCAAGAGGGGAC
>NW_011396322.1:0-530 GCF_000754665.1 Bison bison bison | reverse complement strand
GCAATGACGCGCTCCCCCTCGCCACTCGCATCGGAGACCCGACTTCCCTGGCGCCCCACCGAGAGGCTCACTGACCTCGACCGTCGTACCTCGTGAGAAACCGCACCCTGGGGCCGCCGCTCGAGAACCACCCCGAGACTCCCCCGTCATCGCGGAGATGAGGGCCTTCGTCTCCTGCATGGCCTAGAGGCCAACCTCGCGACCTCTCTCCAAACGCCTCAGGAGGCTTGACTCCCTTTAGTCCACCCAGTGAGCTCCAAGAGATAGCCGTCGCGACTCGAGAGCAGAGCGGGATTCTTTGCTTCCACTCGAGATGAATGCCTGTCTCCCCGGATGCGTCTGGAATGCAACCCCGAGATCCCGGTCGCCCCTGTAGAGGAACATTGGCGTCTGGACACAAGCCCAGATGAGGTCTATTGGCCCTGCAGTCACTCGAGAGCAATCCCCAGCTTTCCTTCGCAACTCGAATGGAAGATTGGACTTCCCTGGGCCAACACAAGAGGCATCCCGAATTCCCCGTCGTAACTCGA
>NW_011396321.1:0-829 GCF_000754665.1 Bison bison bison | reverse complement strand
CGGGTGGACTCCTGAGGCTCGATCCCGCATTTGCGTATGCCGAGCCTCTTTCCTCATGACCTTTGTCCAGAGTGGAATGCCGCCCGGGCTCCCGCCACGTCATCAGTGCATGCGCAGTCACGTGATCAGTGCATGATAGCCACGTGATCAGTGCGTGCACAGTCCCATGATCAGCGCCTGTCAGTCACTGATCATTGCCTGATAAACACGTGATCAGTGCATAATGAGCCATGTGATCAGTGCCCGATCAGCCACGTCAACAGTGCACGCGCAGTCACGTCATCAGTGCATGATAGCCACGTGAGTCAGTGCATGCTCAGTCACGTGATCTGTACTTGATCAGCCACGTGATCAGTACCTGCAGAGTCACGTGATCAGGGCCTGCCTGAGCTGCGTGATTCCTGCCGGGTCATCTGCATGACAATTGCCATCTGAGATGCGTGATTCCTGTCGGCTCATCTGCTTGACAATTGCCAGCTGAGCTGCGTGATTATTGCCTGGTCACGTGCTTGATTATTGCCAGTTGAGCAGCATGATTCGTCACTGCTGAGCTCCATGCTTATTGCCTGCTGATTGCGTGGTTCGTGTCTGCTCAGCTCTTTGAGTATTGCCTCCTGAGGTCCCTGTTCGGTCGCCACCTGCCAGGGACCAGCCCCAACTGATCCAGGGTATTCGAAGGAGAGATGGCCTAGGCGACTCTTTATATGCTAATCAGAGATGTCAAGAATAATAGTATGAGGAGAGCTCAGTAGGAAAATTCGGTGGAGAAAAGAGACTGAGTAGCTTGGTTTACGCGGAAGACCAATCAAACTTCAAGACAAGAAGTTTG
>NW_011396320.1:0-523 GCF_000754665.1 Bison bison bison | reverse complement strand
GTCGGCCCATCCCGGCTCGCAAGACCTGCATCTCATCGTCACCCTTCTGCCACCATCTCTTTTCACTCTCTGCCTCACTCACCGCGGCTTCCTTGCTCTTTCAAGGGTACCAGGCAAGCTGGCCCCTTGAAGCCCTGCCCACGTGGCTCTCTGTGGGGCTGCTCTGCAGCAACCACACGGCTTGCTCATCCAACTCGGGCAGGACCTGCCTGAACCAAACTTCATTTCAAATGGCAACCCTCCCCGTCTCAAAAAACCCCCACATATCCACGCCTTCCCCCCACCAATTATCTTTCTCCATATCACTAATCATCTGATTCATGATTTTCTTTTTTGTCTGATTTGACCAACTACACATTAGAATATTAGCTCCATGAGGGCAGAGATTTTTTTTGTATGTTTTGTTTATTATCCCAATGTCTACAACAGTGCCTGGTATACCGTAGCAACCCAATAAAGATTTTGTTAAATATGGTTCAAAGAGCAGGTGTGGTACAGTTTGTAGCCTATGGCCAAATTCAAG
>NW_011396319.1:0-656 GCF_000754665.1 Bison bison bison | reverse complement strand
ATGTTCATGGATTGGAGAATCAATATAGTGAAAATAGTATACTACCCAAAGCAATTTATAGATTTCAATGCAATCCCTATCAAGCTACCAACGGTATTCTTCACAGAGCTAGAACAAATAATTTCACAATTTGTATGGAAATTCAAAAAACCTCGAATAGCCAAAGCTATCTTGAGAAAGAAGAATGGAACTGGAGGAATCAACCTACCTGACTTCAGGCTCTACTACAAAGCCACAGTCATCAAGACAGTATGGTACTGGCACAAAGACAAAAAATAGATCCATGGAACAAAATAGAAAGCCCAGAGATAAATCCATGCACATATGGACACCTTATCTTTGACAAAGGAGGCAAGAATATACAATGGATTAAAGACAATCTCTTTAACAAGTGGTGCTGGGAAATCTGGTCAACCACTTGTAAAAGAATGAAACTAGAACACTTTCTAACACCATACACAAAAATAAACTCAAAATGGATTAAAGATCTCAACGTAAGACCAGAAACTATAAAACTCCTAGAGGAGAACATAGGCAAAACACTCTCTGACATACATCACAGCAGGATCCTCTATGACCCACCTCCCAGTAATATTGGAAATAAAAGCAAAAATAAACAAATGGGACCTAATTAACCTTAAAAGCTTCTGCACATC
>NW_011396318.1:0-794 GCF_000754665.1 Bison bison bison | reverse complement strand
TGGCGCCCCACGAGAGGCTCACTGACCTCGCCCGTCGTACCTCGTGAGAAACCGCACCCTGGGGCCGCCGCTCGAGAACCACCCCGAGACTCCCCCGTCATCGCGGAGATGAGGGCCTTCGTCTCCTGCATGGCCTAGAGGCCAACCTCGCGACCTCTCTCCAAACGCCTCAGATGGCTTGACTCCCTTTAGTCCACCCAGTGAGCTCCAAGAGATACCCGTCGCGACTCGAGAGCAGAGCGGGGTTCCTGGCTTCCACTCGAGATGAATGCCTGTCTCCCCGGGTGCGTCTGGAATGCAACCCCGAGATCCCGGTCGCCCCTGGAGAGGGACATTGGCTTCTGGACACAATCCTAGATGAGGTCTATTGGGCCTGCAGTCACTCGAGAGCAATCCCCAGCTTTGCTTCGCAACTCGAATGGAAGATTGGACTTCCCTGGGCCAACACAAGAGGCATCCTGAATTCCCCGTCGTAACTCGAGAATCCCGCCGCAACTCGAGAAAAACCACGTGGTTCCCCCGTCATCGCAAGATGAAGCCCTTTCCCGCTACAGCGTCTCAGGAGAAGTCCCACGTTAGGAATTGGAGGTCGAAACGGTACTTGGCACCCTTGATGCGCCCCACCAGGTTCCCCGGCATCCCGGTCTCCCTGGAGAGGAACACCGAGGTTTTCCGGCACCACTTCCTCTGAGCCCCTTCGACCCTCCTGATCTCGACAGGAGGGTCGACTCCCCTGCTTTGTCTGGAAGGGGTTCCCGACCTTCCGGTCGCACCTCAGGATGAGGCCGGTCTCA
>NW_011396317.1:0-660 GCF_000754665.1 Bison bison bison | reverse complement strand
AGGGAAGTCCAATCTTCCATTCGAGTTGCGAAGGAAAGCTGGGGATTGCTCTCGAGTGACTGCAGGGCCAACAGACCTCATCTAGGCTTGTGTCCAGAAGCCATTGTTCCTCTCCAGGGGCGAAAGGGATCTCGGGGTTGCATTCCAGACGCACCCGGGGAGACAGGCATCCATCTCGAGTGGAAGCAAAGAACCCCGCTCTGCTCTCGAGTCGCGACGGGTATCTCTTGGAGCTCACTGGGTGGACTAAAGGGAGTCAAGCCTCCTGAGGCGTTTGGAGAGAGGTCGAGAGATTGGTCTCTAGGCCATACAGGAGACGAAGGCCCTCAAGTCGCGATGACGGGGGAGGCTCGGGGTTGTTCTCGAGAGCGGCCCCAATGTGCGGTTTCTCGCGAGGAAGGACAGCGAGGTCAGTGAGCCTCTCGTGGGGCGCCAGGGAAGTCGGGTCTCCATGCGAGTGGCGAGGGGGAGCGCGTCATTGCTCTCGAGTCATGGTAGGGGAATCTGGCCTCGAGACGTGTTGAAGAAGGTCTCTCGAGGTCTTTCTCGGGTTGAGGCAGAAACCGTGGCTTCCCTTGACTTGTGCAGGTGACCTCAGGGGGCTTCGCATGGTGGCTCTGAGAAGTCAGGGAAACTGGAGGTGGGAGGGGCCTCGTCGGC
>NW_011396316.1:0-964 GCF_000754665.1 Bison bison bison | reverse complement strand
CCCCATGAAGAGAGGAGCATGGTGGGCTACAGTCCACAGGGTTGCAAAGATTCGGACACGACTGAGCATGTATGCAGGCAACGCTTTTTAACCATATAAAACTCTGAATTCTTACAGAAAAAAAAGTATATACAAGAATTCAAGACGCTCAAAAGTCAACTAGTTACATAAATATGTGCATCATCCGCCTAACAAGGCAGCAAGTGTACAAATCCAGGACGGCCGGATGGCTGGTACCTTCTCGTCCAGGGGCTTGTGGTGTTCAAAGAGCCATTTCAGCGCCCTGAGCACCTCCACCTCACTCCTCATGCCGGCTGGGGACTGCGCCTGCCGCTTGCCTGCTGTCATCCCGACGGGTGGAATATGTCGCGAAACCAGGCACTCCAGGTGCTCCAGCAGCAGCTGCAGGGCAGGGCCAAAGGAACACCTTCAACCTCATGCTCGAACTCCGGGCCGATAACTCCTCTCAGCCTCACGCTATAGCCGGAAACATGCTAAGGCACGTCGGAATCCTGCCAGTTCAGTCAAAAGTTAGAGTGGACTTCCCCAGGGGTCCAGTAGTTAAGACTCCACACTTCTTCAAGGATCATGGGTTTTAACCCCTGGTCAGAGAACTAAGATCCCACACAAAGTGTAGCGTGGACAAAAATGTAAGTTAAGAGAACTCCCCCCTCATATGTACTAAAATTACATTAGCTCTCATCAGAAATTTGAAGCAAGGTATGAGAACCCAGAACTGATCCACCCTGGTCTGTTCAGTGGGAAGATGTGGAAAATGACTTGAAAATCAGACAATGTTTAAAGACAGCACACGGAGGCCAGCGGTGACCCCCGCGGGGCAAATGTCAACACGTGAGAATCCCCCTACTGACCCTGGTGTTGTTCCTTTCAGCTTTCAGCTGAGCGATTTCCTCTTTGGCTTTACAAGCTGCTCCCTGTAGGTGTATCCTTCGGGAGTTGGAAA
>NW_011396315.1:0-676 GCF_000754665.1 Bison bison bison | reverse complement strand
ACTGACCTCGCCGTCGTACCTCGCGAGAAACCGCACACTGGGGACGCCGCTCGAGAACAACCCCGAGCCTCCCCCGTCATCGCGACTTGAGGGCCTTCGTCTCCTGTATGGCCTAGAGACCAATCTCTCGACCTCTCTCCAAACGCCTCAGGAGGCTTGACTCCCTTTAGTCCACCCAGTGAGCTCCAAGAGATACCCGTCGCGACTCGAGAGCAGAGCGGGGTTCTTTGCTCTCACTCGAGATGGATGCCTGTCTCCCCAGGTGCGTCTGGAATGCAACCCCGAGATCCCTTTCGCCCCTGGAGAGGAACACTGGCTTCTGGACACAAGCCAAGATGAGGTCTATTGGCCCTGCAGTCACTCGAGAGCAATCCCCAGCTTTCCTTCTCAATTCGAATGGAAGATTGGACTTCCATGGGCCAACACAAGAGGCATCCTGAATTCCCCGTCGTAACTCGAGAATCCTGCCGCAACTCGAGAAAATCCACGTGGTTCCCCCGTCATCGCAAGATGTAGCCCTGTGCCGCTACAGCGTCTCAGGAGAAGTCCCACTTTAGGAATTGGAGTTCGAAACGGTACTTGTCACCCTTGATGCGACCCACAAAGTGCCCCGACATCCCGGTCTCCCTCGAGAGGAACACCGAAGTTTTCCAGCACCACTTCCTCTGAGCCCCTT
>NW_011396314.1:0-623 GCF_000754665.1 Bison bison bison | reverse complement strand
CACGGTTTCGCTATCCAACTTCCATCACCTGGTTAGGTCCGTTTCTACACCTCATACTCACAAGCATACCGTCAGGTGCTTTTCATGAACATATGCACACACATGCTTGTGTACACACCAACATCCCTGAGAGGAATTGTACATATGTAGAAGTACAAACTTTCTTGTCCAGGAGCATCAACTTTCGTAAGCACCCTATTTTTTTGTCCTGGTTATTTTCTTTCACTTTCTCATTGAACATGTGAGGTTGCACTTCCAGCTCTGTGACTTAGCCTCAAAGGTTACAAAATTTTGGTATTTGCTCCTGACAGGGACCGATCTGCAAAGCATCAGGCAGGGTTGGAAATGCTCGCCCTGGAGAGCTGAATGAGCTGTGCCTGCGTTCTGCATTCTCCCATCACCTTGGACAGCTTCACAGTACCAGTCACGCTGGCCTGATCCATTTCCTGTGCATTCTTTCAGGAGACCAGAAAACAAGGACGTCTGGGCTCAGCTGACTTGGAGAACTGCTTTCTCAGTGTGCTCCTATCTAGGTCATTCCTGGTCAATGTTGTGTTCCTATTGCTAGCCTACCATCCCCAACAGTCTGAGTGAGGCCCACTGTTCTTTCTACCTGTGTAGCT
>NW_011396313.1:0-553 GCF_000754665.1 Bison bison bison | reverse complement strand
GCCAAGTACCGTTTCGACCTCCAATACCTAACGTGGGACTTCTCCTGAGACACTGTAGCGGGAAAGGGCTTCATCTTGCGATGACGGGGGAACCACGTGGATTTTCTCGAGTTGCGGCAGGATTCTCGAGTTACGACGGGGAATTCAGGATGCCTCTTGTGTTGGCCCAGGGAAGTCCAATCTTCCATTCGAGTTGCGAAGGAAAGCTGGGGATTGCTCTCGAGTGACTGCAGGGCCAATAGACCTCATCTAGGCTTGTGTCCAGAAGCCAGTGTTCCTCTCCAGGGGCGAAAGGGATCTCGGGGTTACATTCCAGAAACACCCGGGGAGACAGGCATCCATCTCGAGGGGAAGCAAAGAACCCCGCTCTGCTCTCGAGTCGCGACGGGTATCTCTTGGAGCTCACTGGGTGGACTAAAGGGAGTCAAGCCTCCTGAGGCGTTTGGAGAGAGGTCGAGAGATTGGTCTCTAGGCCATACAGGAGACGAAGGCCCTCAAGTCGCGATGACGGGGGAGGCTCGGGGTTGTTCTCAAGCGGCGGCCCCAGTGTGCG
>NW_011396312.1:0-518 GCF_000754665.1 Bison bison bison | reverse complement strand
TTCCCCTACCATGACTCGAGAGCAATGACGCGCTCCCCCTTGCCACTCGCATGGAGACCCGACTTCCCTGGCGCCCCACGAGAGGCTCACTGACCTCGCCGTCGTACCTCGTGAGAAACCGCACCCTGGGGCCGCCGCTCGAGAACAACCCCGAGACTCCCCGTCATCGCGGAGATGAGGGCCTTCGTCTCCAGTATGGCCTAGAGGCCAACCTCGCGACCTCTCTCCAAACGCCTCAGGAGGCTTGACTCCCTTTAGTCCACCCAGTGAGCTCCAAGAGATACCCGTCGCGACTCGAGTGCAGAGCGGGGTTCTTTGCTTCCACTCGAGATGAATGCCCGTCTCCCCGGGTGCGTCTGGAATGCAACCCCGAGATCCCGGTCGCCCCTGGAGAGGAACATTGGCTTCTGGACACAAGCCCAGATGAGGTCTGTTGGCCCTGCAGTCACTCGAGAGCAATCCCCAGCTTTCCTTCGCAACTCGAATGGAAGATTGGACTTCCCTGGGCCAACACAAGA
>NW_011396311.1:0-640 GCF_000754665.1 Bison bison bison | reverse complement strand
GGAACCGCAGGGTACCTCTGATTTCAGACTCCGATCGCAGGGTCCCTGCAGACTGGGGACAGGAGAGTCAGGTCTCGTCTTGGGTTGAGGCATGGAACTCCGCTTGCCTCTCGAGATGTCCCCGGGGAGAGAGGCCGCTTGTCGAGCTGTATTTGGAACCTGGGGCTTTTTTCCGAACGGTGCATGGAAAAACTGCCCCTTCGTGTGGACTTCATTCACAGGGTGGAGTTCGGAGAGGTGTCCGGGCATCGGGTTCTTCTCAAGAGGGGACCGGGAAATCGGGGTCCTACGGAACGTGGAACCACCCACGAGGCCACGTCTGGAATGTCTTCGTGAGACCGGCCTCATCCTGAGGTGCGACCGGAAGGTCGGGAACCCCTTCCAGACAAAGCAGGGGAGTCGACCCTCCTGTCCAGATCAGGAGGGGAGAGAGGGCTCAGAGGAGGGGGTGCCGGAAAACCTCAGTGCTCCTCTCGAGGGAGACCGGGATTTCGGGGAACTTTGTGGGTCGCATCAAGGGTGCCAAGTGCCCTTTCGACCTCCAATTCCTAACGTGGGACTTCTCCTGAGACGCTGTAGCGGGAAAGGGCTTCATCTTGCGATGACGGGGGAGCCACGTGGTTTTTCTCGAGTTACGGCG
>NW_011396310.1:0-587 GCF_000754665.1 Bison bison bison | reverse complement strand
TCCCACCTAGTCTGTGTTCTTTGCTCTTGCCTTCTTTAGAAGTATGAAGTGTTTCTCTAGTTCTGTGCTCCTCTGTCAGGTTGTTGGGTATACATTTGCAGACACAGCGTGTGTTTTTACATTCAAGTCTAACTTAGTACTCTTACTGCCTCCCTGACACGACTGTTTCCTCCTTGTCACTGTCACACTTTAAACGGTTAGATATATTTTTGGCATTAACATCATTGTTTTGTAGAGTTAGTATTTACCCTCATAGTTACCTCATTGTTGGTCTTTACTTGTTTTTTATATTTCCATCAGAGACTACTTTTCTTTTTCCCAAAGCACTGCCTTAATATTTTTTTTAGTTCATGTGTGTGGGTGATGAGTGGTCTCATTTCCATTTGCCCTCAAAGTCTCTATTTTGCTTTCACTTTCGAAGAGAGTTTTTGTTGGATGTAGAATTCCAGGTTGGTGGTTATTTGTTTTTCAGCATTTTACAGATGCCAGTCCATTATCTTCTGACTTCCTTGTTCTTGGAAAGTCAGCTCTCAGTGTCGTTGTGCCGTTAAAAGCCACACCCTTTTTCCTCTGAGTGCTTGAACATT
>NW_011396309.1:0-503 GCF_000754665.1 Bison bison bison | reverse complement strand
ACTGATAATATGGCTCATCATGCACTGATCACGAGTTTATCAGGCAGTGATCAGTGACTGACAGGCGCTGATCATGGGACTGTGCACGCACTGATCAGGTGGCTGATCAGGAACTGACCACCTGACTGCGCATGCAGTGATCACGTGGCTGATCGTTCACTGATCACGTGTTTATCATACGGTGATCACGTGACTGAGAGGCGCTGATCACGTGACTGTGCCGTCAGTGATCACGTGGCTGAGTATGCACTGATATCGTGACTGAGCATGCACTGATCATGTGCCGGGAGCCGGGGAGGCATTACACTCTGGACAAAGGTCATGAGGAAGGAGGCTCGGCGTACGCAAATGCGGGATCGAGCCTCAGGAGTCCACCCGGATATTCTCGAGCATCTCCCCCCCAAAAAAACCAGAGTCTGCCTACTGTATTTCTTTGTGCTCTCACCTCTGATTTCACGTGGGGGCCTCGTCCCCCACCACCATCTCGCTCTCTCTGTACAAAG
>NW_011396308.1:0-883 GCF_000754665.1 Bison bison bison | reverse complement strand
TTGCGATGACGGGGGAACCACGTGGTTTTTCTCGAGTTGCGGCGGGATTCTCGAGTTACCACGGGGAATTCGGGATGCCTCTTGTGTTCGCCCAGGGAAGTCCAATCTTCCATTCGAGTTGCGAAGGAAAGCTGGGGATTGCTCTCGAGTGACTGCAGGGCCAATAGACCTCATCTGGGCTTGTGTCCAGAAGCCAATGTTCCTCTCCAGGGGCGACCCGGATCTCGGGGTTGCATTCCAGACGCACCCGGGGAGACAGGCATTCATCTCGAGTGGAAGCAAAGAACCCCGCTCTGCTCTCGAGTCGCGACGGGTATCTCTTGGAGCTCACTGGGTGGACTAAAGGGAGTCAAGCCTCCTGAGGCGTTTGGAGAGAGGTCGCGAGGTTGGCCTCTAGGCCATGCAGGAGACGAAGGCCCTCATCTCTGCGAGTGACGGGGGAGTCTCGGGGTGGTTCTCGAGCGGCGGCCCCAGGGTGCGGTTTCTCACGAGGTACGACGGCGAGGTCAGTGAGCCTCTCGTGGGGCGCCAGGGAAGTCGGGTCTCCATGCGAGTGGCGAGGGGGAGCGCGTCATTGCTCTCGAGTCATGGTAGGGGAACCTGGCCTCGAGACGTGTTGAAGAAGGTCTCTCGAGGTCTTTCTCGGGTTGAGGCAGGAAACCCTGGCTTCCCTCGACTTGTGCAGGTGACCTCAGGGGGCTTCTCATGGTGGCTCTGAGAAGTCAGGGAAACTGGAGGTGGGGGGGGGCCTCTCGGGACTCCACGGGGTTTGGTGCATTGGAAGAGGGCCTCATCTCCAGTTGAGGCAGGAACCTCAGGGTTCCTCTGATTTCAGACTCCGATCGCAGGGTCCCTGCAGACTGGGGACAGGAGAGTCAGGCCT
>NW_011396307.1:0-509 GCF_000754665.1 Bison bison bison | reverse complement strand
CTGATCATCACTGATTACGTGATTGTGCATGCACTGATCACTTGGCTGAGCTTGCACTGTTCATGTGGCTGATCATGCACTGATCACGTGGTTGATCATACACTGATCACGTGGTTGATCATTCACTTATCACTGGCTGATCATGAACTAATCACGAAGCTGATCGTACACTGATCACGTGACTGTGCATGCACTGATCACGTGGTTGCAAATGCACTGATCACGTGGGTGATCATGCACTAATCATGTTTCGGATCATGCACTGATCATGCGGCTGATCATACACTGATCAGAGGCAGTACATGCACTCATCCCGTGTCTGATCATACACTGATCACATTACTGATAATGCACTGAACACCTGTCTGATCATGCACTTTTCACGTGGCTCATCATGCACTGATCACGAAGCTGATCATACGCTTAGTACGAAACTCTGCATGCACTGATCACGAGGTTGAACATGCAATGTTCCCGTGGCGGATCATGCACGAATCAGGTGGCTGATC
>NW_011396306.1:0-584 GCF_000754665.1 Bison bison bison | reverse complement strand
ATTTTCCTCCTTTACGACTCCCTCTCCAAGGGGAGTCTCGTTCCCTAAAACCTTTTCTTCATGTCCATCTCTATTTTGTCCTACCTCCTTTTTAAGAGATGGGTTTTCATTTCTTGGTTTCTAGGGACCATCAACATCGTTCAAGTTGATTTCTGGAAGGTGGTCCATGTGCAGTTGATCCTTTGATGGATTTGTGGAGAGAAAGTGGACTGTGCCTCCTATTCCTCTAACATTATGAGACCTCCACCATGACCCTGGAAGATCCATTTTATTAACTGAAATCTTGTTGTTATTCAGTCACAAAGCCATGTCTTACTCTCTGTGAGCCCTTGGACTGCACACAAGGGCTTTCTGCCCTCTGCATCACCCAGGGTCTGCCTGAAATCATATCCATTGAATGGGTGAAGCTATACAACCTTCTCCTTCGTTCTCACCCATGTCTCCTCCTGATTTCATTGTTTCCTAAGAATCAGTTTTTTTTTCCCCACTGAGTCATTTCTTTGCTCAGGTGGTCAAAGCTTTGAGACTCATCTTCAGCATCAGTGATTCTAATTCTTCTTCAGAGTTGATTTCCTTTATGTTTG
>NW_011396305.1:0-785 GCF_000754665.1 Bison bison bison | reverse complement strand
GAGACCGGCCTCATCCTGAGGTGCGACCGGAAGTCGGGAACCCCTTCCAGCAAAGCAGAGGAGTCGACCTCCTGTCCAGATCAGGAGGGTAGAAGAGGCTCAGAGGAAGTGGTGCCGGAAAACTTCGGTGTTCCTCTCGAGGGAGACCGGGATGTCGGGGCACTTTCTGGGTCGCATCAAGGGTGACAAGTACCGTTTTCGAACTCCGATTCCTAAAGTGGGACTTCTCCTGAGACGCTGTAGCGGCACAGGGCTACGATCTTGCGATGACGGGGGAACCACGTGGTTTTTCTCGAGGTGTAGCAGGATTACTCGAATTACGACGGGGAATTCAGGATGCCTCTTGTGTTGGCCCAGGGAAGTCCAATCTTCCATTCGAGTTGCGAAGGAAAGCTGGGGATTTCTCTCGAGTGACTGCAGGGCCAATAGACCTCATCTAGGCTTGTGTCCAGAAGCCAATGTTCCTCTCCAGGGGCGACAGGGATCACAGGGTTGCATTCCAGACACACCCGGGGAGACAGGCATTCATGTCGAGTGGAAGCAAAGATCCCCGCTCTGCTCTCGAGTCGCGACGGGTATCTCTTGGAGCTCACTGGGTGGACTAAAGGGAGTCAAGCCTCCTGAGGCGTTGGAGAGAGGTCGAGAGATTGGTCTCTAGGCCATACAGGAGACGAAGGCCCTCAACTCGCGATGATGGGGGAGTGTCAGGGTTGCTCTCGAGCGGCGGCCACAGTGTGCGGTTTCCCCTAGGTACGACGGCGAGGTCAGTGAGCCTCTCGTGGGGC
>NW_011396304.1:0-530 GCF_000754665.1 Bison bison bison | reverse complement strand
CCTCTGCTGCTGAGGTGTGGGCAGCGGGTCGAGGGTGGGAACAAAGTGCAGGTGTCGAGGCTCGCCATCGGTCACAGCGTGGGGTGTCCGAGGGCAACCTTGACGGGGACCCAAATGATGCACCCTAGTCCAGCATCAGGTCCTCCCCCAGCATCAGACCCTAGTCCAGCATCAGACCCCAGTCCAGCGTCACGGCCCTAGGCCAGCATCAGGCCCTCCCCGACCCTCAAACCCTCCCCCACCTCCAACCCTTCCCCAGTATCAGGCCCCCCACCTCCAGTATGAGGTGTGGCAGCCCTACTTGTCTGATACTCCTGAGCACACTCAGGCAGCCCCAGAGCAGCAGGACAATAGCTCTGGCAGGAGGTGCATCTTTAGGAATCACCTGTGGAGCAGCAGCAGCTGGGCTTTGTTTCAGGTCAAGGAGAGACAAAGAAAAGGCACTTGTGCAGGAGGCAGTGGAGGCTGTGGGCACGTTCCCCCAGCTCTGCTTCCGTCCCGTAGGGGCTTTGCTCTCCTGCTCTCTCACA
>NW_011396303.1:0-695 GCF_000754665.1 Bison bison bison | reverse complement strand
GGGTTGAGGCAGGAAACCCTGGCTTCCCTCGACTTGTGCAGGTGACCTCAGTGGGCTTCTCATGGTGGCTCTGAGAAGTCAGGGAAACTGGAGGTGGGAGGGGCCTCTCGGGACTCCACGGGGTTTGGTGCATTGGAAGAGGGCCTCATCTCCAGCTGAGGCAGGAACCTCAGGGTTCCTCTGATTTCAGACTCCGATCGCAGGGTCCCTGCAGACTGGGGACAGGAGAGTCAGGCCTCGTCTTGGGTTGAGGCATGGAACTCCGCTTGCCTCTCGAGGTGTCCCCGGGGAGAGAGGCCACTTGTCGAGCTGGATTTGGAACCTGGGGGATTTCCGGACGACGCACGGGCGAGTCACTGCCCCTTCGTGTTGACTTCATTCACGGGGTGGAGTTCAGAGAGGTGTCCGGGCATCGGGTTCTTATCAAGAGGGGACCGAGAAATCGGGGTGCTTCAAAACGTGGAAGCACCCACGAGGCCACGTCTGGAATGTCGTCGTGAGACCGGCCTCATCCTGAGGTGTGACCGGAAGGTCGGGAACCCCTTCCAGGCAAAGCAGGAGAGTCGACCCTCCTGTGGAGATCAGGAGGGTAGAAGGGGCTCAGAGGAAGTGGTGCCGGAAAACCTCAGTGTTCCTCTCCAGGGAGACCGGGAGGCCGGGGAACTTGGTGGGGGCGCATCAAGGGTGCCAAGTAC
>NW_011396302.1:0-516 GCF_000754665.1 Bison bison bison | reverse complement strand
GCAGGGACCATGCGATCGGAGTCTGAAATCAGAGGAACCCTGAGGTTCCTGCCTCAACTGGAGATGAGGCCCTCTTCCAATGCACCAAACCCCGTGGAGTCCTGACGAGGCCCCCCCCCCACATCCAGTTTCCCTGACTTCTCAGAGCCACCATGAGAAGCCCCCTGAGGTCACCTGCACAAGTCGAGGGAAGCCAGGGTTTCCTGCCTCAACCCGAGAAAGACCTCGAGAGACCTTCTTCAACACGTCTCGAGGCCAGGTTCCCCTACCATGACTCGAGAGCAATGACGCGCTCCCCCTCGCCACTCGCATGGAGACCCGACTTCCCTGGCGCCCCACGAGAGGCTCACTGACCTCGCCGTCGTACCTCGTGAGAAACCGCACCCTGGGGCCGCCGCTCGAGAACCACCCCGAGACTCCCCCGTCATCGCGGAGATGAGGGCCTTCGTCTCCTGCATGGCCTAGAGGCCAACCTCGCGACCTCTCTCCAAACGCCTCAGGAGGCTTGACTCCCTT
>NW_011396301.1:0-525 GCF_000754665.1 Bison bison bison | reverse complement strand
AAAAAAAAAAGGAAAAAAAAAACAAACAAACAAATAACACACAAGGGGATTCCCATAAGGATACCAGCTAATCTTTCAATAGAAACTCTTCAGGCCAGGAGGGAATGGCAGGACATACTTAAAGTGATGAAAGAAAATAAATCTACAGCCCAGATTACTGTACCCAGCAAGGATCTCATTCAAATATGAAGGAGAAATCAAAAGCTTTACAGACAAGAAAAAGACTGAGAGAATTCAGCACCACCAAACCAGCTCTCCAACAAATGCTAAAGGATCTTCTCTAGACAGGAAACACAAAAAGGGTGTATAAACTCGAACCCAAAACAATAAAGTAAATGGCACTGGGATCATACTTATCAATAATTACCTTAAACGTAAATGGGTTGAATGCCCCAACCAAAAGACAAAGACTGGCTGAATGGATACAAAAACAAGACCCCTATATATGTTGTCTACAAGAGACCCACTTCAAAACAAGGGACACATACGGACTGAAAGTGAAGGGCTGGAGAAAGATATTCCATG
>NW_011396300.1:0-680 GCF_000754665.1 Bison bison bison | reverse complement strand
ACGTGATCAGTGCATGATGAGCCATGTGATCAGTGCCTGATAAGCCACGTCATCAGTGCATGCGCAGTCACGTCATCAGTGCATGATAGCAACGTGATCAGTGCATGCTCAGTCACGTGATCTGTACTTGATCAGCCACGTGATCAGTGCCTGCAGAGTCACGTGATCAGGGCCTGCTGAGCTGCGTGATTCCTGCCGGCTCATCTGCATGACAATTGCCATCTGAGCTGCGTGATTCCTGTCGGCTCATCTGCTTGACAATTGCCAGCTGAGCTGCGTGATTCCTGCCTGGTCACGTGCTTGATTATTGCCAGTTGAGCAGCATGATTCGTCACTGCTGAGCTCCATGCTTTTTGCCTGCTGATTGGTTCGTGTCTGCTCAGCTCTTTGAGTATTGCCTCCTGAGGGCCCTGTTCGGTCGCCACCTGCCGGGGACCAGCCCCAACTGATCCAGGGTATTCGAAGGAGAGATGGCCTAGGCGACTATTTATATGCTAATCAGAGATGTCAAGAATAATAGTGTGAGGAGAGCTCAGTAGGAAAATTCGGTGGAGAAAAGAGACTGAGTAGCTTGGTTCACGCGGAAGACCAATCAAACTTCAAGACAAGAAGTTTGCACCACTTACGTACGCCGCAGGCGCCCTCTCGAATAGCGAAAGGTGCCTCACCCTAGACACCTT
>NW_011396299.1:0-642 GCF_000754665.1 Bison bison bison | reverse complement strand
CCTTTATCTGCTGGGTATTCCTCTGTCTCTTCATCTTGTTTAAATTGCTGAGTTTGGGGTGTCCTTTCTGTATTCTGGCAGTTTGTGGAGTTCTCTTTATTGTGGTGTTTCCTTGCTGTGTGTGGGTTTGTACAGGTGGTTTGTCAAGGTTTCTTGGTTAGGGAAGCTTGTGTCGGTGTTCTGGTGGGTGGAGCTGTATTTCTTCTCTCTGGAGTGCATTGAAGTGTCCAGTAATGAGTTATAAGATGTCTATGGTTTTGGGGTGACTTTGGGCAGCCTGTATCTTGGAGCTCAGGGCTGTGTTCCTGTGTTGCTGGAGAATTTGCTTGGTATGTCTTGCCCTGGAACTTGTTGGCCCTTGTGTGGTGCTTGGTTTCAGTGTAGGTATGGAGGCGTTTGATGAGCTCCTGTCAATTACTATTCCCTGGAGTCAGGAGTTCCCTGGAGTCAGGGTTTGGACTTAAGCCTCCTGCTTCCAGTTATCGGTCTTATTTTTACAGTAGTTTCAAAACTTCTCCTTCTATACAGCACCATTGATAAAACATCTACGTTAAAGATGAAAAGTTTCTCCACCGTGAGGGTCACCCAGAGAGGTTCACAGCGTTACATGGAGAAGAGGGAGGAGGGAGTTAGAGGTGACCT
>NW_011396298.1:0-954 GCF_000754665.1 Bison bison bison | reverse complement strand
CTTGCTGCACTACATGCTGATGCCAACAAGACCTGTGAGTTGTCACAGAGCTCTCCTGTGAATACAGGGAACTCGGTTACCTGGCGTCCATCACTACTCAAGTGACCTACAAACAGATGGAACTTAACATGTCCAGGGTACAACTTATTACCATATCCTAACCATTTCTCCTGTGTTTCCTAACTCCTGTCAGAAACCTGGGTATCATCTTTGATACTTCCCAACACTCACCTACCACATTCAATCAATCTCCAAGACCTGCCTGTCTTATCAACTAGTCTCTTTAGAATTTGCCTACTTCTCTCCCTATCCACTCAGTTTTCTTAGAATGCATAGTTTCTAGTCTATAATTAACACACAAGACTTCCAACTGACATGCTTGTTTTTTTAACTTGATCGCTTCATCCCCACCCATGCATTCTCCATCCTATATGCATTCCAGGAAGTCTTTCTAAATTTTATACTTGATCATGTCACTTTCCTGCTGAAAAATGCTCACATAGTTCCTTCTTGCTATTTGAATGAATTCAGGCTATTTAACATGGACTATAAATTCTTTCATGACTTTTCCCTCAGGGGGTTCATCACTCCTAAACTTTCCTTGCCAACCATTCTGAAATATTTGCTTTTCCATGAATATGTCATTTTCTCTTCCATTTCTGGACCTTTGCTTATACTCTGACTTCCCCAAGCAGTCTCCCTCTCATTAAACCTTTTCTAGGCTGGCCTGGCCCCAGTTATCCTCAGATTTCCATGTCAATGTCAGCTCCTCCAGGAGGGGGCTAGTTATCCTCCCCTTCCACTAGTATCCTGTACTTACTCCATCCAACCAGTTGTTGACTTTGTTGACATTACTTGTTTACTTGTCTTATCTCTCTCTCTCAAATACAAACTGGTTAAGAGTGGAGATAATCTATCTTATTTTCATTTTATTACCAGCATCAAATACGACAC
>NW_011396297.1:0-647 GCF_000754665.1 Bison bison bison | reverse complement strand
GGACTGCGGCCCATCTGGCTTCTCTGTCCGTGGCATTTCCCAGGCGAGGATACTGGAGTGGGTTGCCATTTCCTTCTCCGGCGGGATCTTCCCGACCCAGGGATCAAACCCCAGTCTCCTGCGCGCGGATGCCTTGCCATCTGAACCAGGACATTGCTCATTCCCTAGGCAAAATACAAAGAATAGAGCTCGTGTTCTACTAAATGGAAAGATGATTTCAAAAACAGAAGCTGTCCTTTGTGGCATCTTTGAATCTTTATGTAGTTTTCGTGGATTTTTACTGTTAAGGCTAAGTGAACAAGGCAAGAGAGAAACCCCAGAATTGAAAAGCAATTTGACGTTTTTGAAAGAAACATGTGCAGGTGAAGCTCTCTTCCTTTTTTGAGAGATGGTTAAAATGCAAAATCTTGATTCAACACATATGACTTTTGTGCACTTTCTTTCAAATCTCCATGACAAAACCCTAAGGCGTCCAGGAAGAAAGGAGTAGAGGGGCAGACCAAAAGGGCAACCTTTCCCCTTGGTGCCATCTCAACCAGCTGCTTAGTTCCTTCATCTCAAGGACTATCATCTGGGCTTCTCTGGTTTGTCTGATTCTTGTTTTGGGGACCGTTTCTCGTCACAAGGCTGTCAACAGTGGGGGTGGG
>NW_011396296.1:0-587 GCF_000754665.1 Bison bison bison | reverse complement strand
TGGTAGGGCTGGGATTCAGTTATTGCTCCCTTGTCTGTAAAGCTGCACTGTGAAGCCCCACTGTGAAGCTTCAGTAGGGGAATAGGAATATCAACCTGAATTGTGTCTATAGAAATATGTAATCCCAAGTTCCCAAGAGCTACTCTTAAACATTAGTCATACTCCATCCATTTATCAGAAGAGTTATTTTACCAAATAGGTAGCATTTATGCCTGCAGTTGTTTTAACAGTTATATGAGTCTAAGAATTCTTGGGGAACTTGCTAAATGGCAGACTCCTGGGTCCCACTTCTAGGCAGCCATTGAGTCAGCAGAGTCAGGGTGAGGCCTGGGAAACTGTTTATTTTTAACATGCATCTTGGTTCAACTTTAAGAATGCATAGAGTGCTTTTCAACTAGGAGTGATTTTTTGTTGTTGTTTTCATGGGACATTTCGCAATAAAATGAGGAAATGTTGGTTGTGACAGCTGGGGTGTGTGTGTGTGTGTGCATGCACATGTGTGTCTCTCACAGGGATCTAGTAAGTAGAGGCCAGGTGTGTGTGTGTGTATGTGTGTGTGTGTGTGTGTGTGTGTGTGTGTGTGTGAG
>NW_011396295.1:0-615 GCF_000754665.1 Bison bison bison | reverse complement strand
GAATAATAGTATGAGGAGAGCTCAGTAGGAAAATTCGGTGGAGAAAAGAGACTGAGTAGCTTGGTTTACACGGAAGACCAATCAAACTTCAAGACAAGAAGTTTGCACCACTTACGTAGGCTGCAGGCGCCCTCACGAATAGCGAAAGGTGCCTCACCCTAGACACCTTCTCGAATGGGTCTTAGCAGCCCAGGCATAATTAGTAAGCGTGGTGGGTTCCGCGCTCCAGATGGAGACTCAGCTGGAAGTTAAAGGGAAGAATGACAAGGAACTTTATGAATTGGAGCTGTAAGTTAACTCTTTGACAGAGAGAGGGAGATGGTGTGGGGGACAGCCCCCAGTGAAATCAGAGGTGAGAGCACAAAGCAATACCGTAGGCAGACTCCGTTTTTTCGGGGGGGAGATGCTCGAGAATATCCGGGTGGACTCCTGAGGCTCGATCCCGCATTTGCGTATGCCGAGCCTCCTTCCTCATGACCTTTGTCCAGAGTGGAATGCCTCCCCGGCTCCCGGCACATGATCAGTGCATGCTCAGTCACGATATCAGTGCCTGCTCAGCCACGTGATCACTGACGGCACAGTCACGTGATCAGCGCCTCTCAGTCTCGTGATCAC
>NW_011396294.1:0-781 GCF_000754665.1 Bison bison bison | reverse complement strand
GATTACCTGACTGGGCATGCACTGATGACGTGGCTGATCGGCCACTGATCACGTGTTTATCGGGCAGTGATCAGTGACTGACAGGCCCTGATCATGGGACTGTGCACGCACTGATCACGTGGCTGATCAGGAACTGACCACCTGACTGCGCATGCAGTGATCACGTGGCAGGTCGTTCACTGATCACGTGTTTATCATACAGTGATCACGTGACTGAGAGGCGCTAATCACGTGACTGTGCAGTCAGTGATCAAGAGGCTAATCATGCACTGATATCGTGACTGAGAATGCACTGATCATGTGCCGGGAGCTGGTGAGGCATTCCACTCTGGACAAACGTCATGAGGAAGGAGGCTCGGCATACGCAAATGCGGGATTTAGCCTCAGGAGTCCACCCGCATATTCTCGAGCATTTTCCCCCCATAAAAAACCAGAGTCTGCCTACATACTTGCTTTGTGCTCTCACCTCTGATTTCACTGGGGGCTGTCCCCCAGCACCATCTCGCTCTCTCTGTCAAAGAGTGAACTTACAGCTCCAATTCATAAAGTTCCTTGTCATTCTTCCCTTTGACTTCCAGCTGAGCCTCCATCTGGAGCGCGGAACCCACCATGCTTACTAATTATGCCTGGGCTGCTAAGACCCACTCGAGAAGGTGTCTAGGGTGAGGCACCTTCCGCTATTCGAGAGGGCGCCTGAGGCCTACGTAAGTGGTGCAAATTTCTTGTCTTGAAGTTTGATTGGTCTCCCGAGTAAACCAAGTTACTCAGTCTCTTTTCTCCA
>NW_011396293.1:0-633 GCF_000754665.1 Bison bison bison | reverse complement strand
CGGGGCGGCGCGGGGCGGGGGTCGGCTCCTGGCGGGGGTAGGGGAGGGCTTCCCCGTTGTCCTCTCGGGGGTCGCCATGGCCGCTGGGAACGCCCATTGCGTGCGCTCCTGGGTCCCCAAGTGTCGGCAGTCCAGTGGGCGCGGCGGAGGGGTGCGGACCACAGGTAGGGAACTGGGACTGCGTGGAGCAGGGAACCACGTAGTCCGCCCTCTGTTGGCACAGCCTGGCGGTCGCAGAAAGGCCTCGCCTTTGGGCTCAAGGCCTTTACCGCTCCACCCCTTTGCTGAAAGGTCAGAGCCGCGCGGTTTTCCCAAGCAGCCTAGTGTGCGCTGCAAGTCCAAGGGCCAGAACCCTGAACTCTGGCCGGCTGGCCCAGCCCTGCTTCTGGCACTTTGGAGGCCAGCGGGCCCTTGACCACCTGCTGGGATGGGAAAGGGAAGGGTCCACGAATTGCACCCTAGAAACTTAGTAGGGTGCATGGGTTTCAAAACCCGGTGGCCGCCCAGGCAGAAAACAAGGGAGGAGGGTACTCTGCTGCCCTTTCATGGCAGCATCTGTGGCTGTCCTGCTGAGGGGGCCTTTCCATGGGGACCGTGTGCAGTACAAGTTTGGTGTTTTGGAACCGAATAATT
>NW_011396292.1:0-806 GCF_000754665.1 Bison bison bison | reverse complement strand
CCCGACATCCTGGTCTCCCTTGAGAGGAACACCGAAGTTTTCCGGCACCACTTCCTCTGAGCCCCTTCTACCCTCCTGATCTGGACAGGAGGGTCGACTCCCCTGCTTTGTCTGGAAGGGGTTCCCGACCTTCCGGTCGCACCTCAGGATGAGGCCGGTCTCACGACGACATTCCAGACGTGGCCTCATGGGTGGTTCCACATTCCGAAGGACCCCGATTTCCCGGTCCCCTCTTGATAAGAACCCGATGCCCGGACACCTCTTCGAACTCCACCCTGTGAATGAAGTCAACACGAAGGGGCAGTGACTCGCCCGTGCATCGTGGGGAAAAGACCCCGAGGTTCCAAATACCGCTCGACAAGTGGCCTGTCTCCCCGGGAACACCTCGAGAGGCAAGCGGAGTTCCATGCCTCAACCCAAGAAGAGGCCTGACTCTCCAGTCCCAAGTCTGCAGGGACCTTGCGATCGGAGTCTGAAGTCAGAGGAACCCTGAGGTCCTGCGTCAACTGGAGACGAGGCCCTCTTCCAATGCACCAAACCCAGTGGAGTCCCGAGAGGCCCCTCCCACCTCCAGTTTCCCTGACTTCTCAGAGCCACCATGAGAAGCCCCCTGAGGTCACCTGCACAAGTCGACGGACCCCAGGGTGTCCTGCCTCAACCCGAGAAAGACCTCGAGAGACCTTCTTCAACACGTCTCGAGGCCAGATTCCCCTACTTCCGTGAGCCGGCATATTGCATATTGAGTGCATATTGCATATTGCCTATTGAGTGCAGCATTTTCCACAGCATCATCTTTCAGGATCTGG
>NW_011396291.1:0-723 GCF_000754665.1 Bison bison bison | reverse complement strand
GTGTGAAAAGAGACAAAAAAGGCCACTATATAATGGTCAAAGGATCAATCCAAGAAGAAGATATAAAAATTATAAATATATATGCACCCAAGATAGGAGCACTCAATATGTAAGGCAAATGCTAACAAGTAAGAAACGGGAAATTAAAAATAACACAATAATAGTGGGAGATCTTAAGACCCTACACACACCTATGGATAGATCAACCAAACAGAAAATTAGCAAGGAAACACAAACTTTAAGTGATACAATGGATCAGTTAGACCTAATTGATTTCAAAAGAACATTTCACGCCAAAGCAATGAATTT
Organism: Bison bison bison; assembly: GCF_000754665.1. Classification (NCBI taxonomy): domain Eukaryota; kingdom Metazoa; phylum Chordata; class Mammalia; order Artiodactyla; family Bovidae; genus Bison; species Bison bison. Next base: position 414 of record NW_011396291.1, on the reverse strand, counting down.
CACCTTTTTCTCAAGTGCACATGGAACATTCTCCAGGATTGATCATATACTGGGCCATAAATCTAGACTTGGTAAACTGAAAACAAAAATACAAAATCATTTCAAGCATCTCTTCTGATCACAAAGCAGTAAGATTAGATGTCAACTACAGGGGGAAAGAAACCATGACAAATAGAAACATATGGAGGGTAAACAACATGCTTCTGAATGACCGACATATAACAGAAGAAATCAAAAAAGATATGGAAATATGCATAGAAACAAATGAAAATGAAAATAGAACCCATACAAATAGCTGTGAAAAGAAGAGAAGCGAAAAACAAAGGAGAAAAGGAAAGATATAAACATCTGAATGCAGAGTTCCAAAGAATAGCAAGAAGAGAAAAGAAAGCCTTCTTCAGCGATCAATGCAAA
>NW_011396290.1:0-616 GCF_000754665.1 Bison bison bison | reverse complement strand
TGACTGCATAGACATCATTATGAAGCCTGCTGCTGCTGCTGCTAAGTCGCTTCACCGTGTCCGACTCTGTGGACCCCCATAGACGGCAGCCCACCAGGCTCCCCCGTCCCTGGGATTCTCCAGGCAAGAACATTGGAGTGGGTTGCCATTTCCTTCTCCAATTATGAAGCCTGCCTTTTTCCAAATATGTAAGGGAAGTGTGATATAATTATAATGCCACAGAAAAAAAAAAAAAGAAACCTCAAGACCAGAGATATTTTCATCTCTTAAGAGTAGCTTTTGGATAACTTGTTTGACTCAACTCTTTGAAAACAAAAGTCAACATTTTATAATTTAATAAAATCAACTAAAACTCAAAAAAGACCCAAAGTATTAGGGATACTTATGCAAAATTCTTCATTCAACTTTGCTACATGCCTTGAAAATAATACATGTTTTAAATAAACAAAGGCTGTATGGAGATGAAGCCAGAAGTTCATTCTTTTCACAGTGACTCAGTTTTCCCATTCACTTCTTATAGGGAAATGAACAATATGTTGACAGTAGGTGATGTGCAACATCCTAGTCTGGAAGTTCCAGGATAAAATTCCAGCTATGCTTACATAAAACGTTGTCT
>NW_011396289.1:9548-10238 GCF_000754665.1 Bison bison bison | reverse complement strand
TGTTCATTGCCTCCAGAGGCACATGATCAGTGTATGACACCGAACATGATCAGCACATGATGAGTCAAATGATCAATGCATGATAAGCCAGGTGATCAGTGCATGATCTATTACGTGATCAGTGCATGATCAGTTATGTGATCAGTGTATGATCAGCCACGTGATCAGTGAATGATCAATTACGTGATCAGGGCCTGAGCAGTCACGTGACCAGAACATGTTAGCTACGTGATCATTGCAGGATCAGCCACGTGAGCACTGCATGATAGACACGTGATCAGTGCATGATCAGCTACTTGAGCAGTGTATGGTCAGCCACGTGATCAGTGCATGATCAGACACGTGAACAGTGTATGATCAGCCACGTCATCAGTGCATGATAGCCACGTGATCAGTGCATACAGTTATGTGATCAGTCATGCGCAATCACGTGATCAGTGTATGATCAGCCACGTGAACAGTGCATGCTCAGTCACGTGATCAGGGCCTGCTGAGCTGCGTGATTACTGTCTGCTCATCTGCTTGACAATTGCCAGCTGAGCTGCACGATTCCTGCCTGTCATCTCCTTGACATTTGCCACCTGTGCTGCGTAATTCCTGCCTGCTCATCTACTTGATTATTGCCAGCTGAGCAGCATGATTTCTCAGAGCTGAGTTCCATGATTATTGCCTGCTGACTGATTCGTGCCT
>NW_011396289.1:4495-5492 GCF_000754665.1 Bison bison bison | reverse complement strand
CAGTGCATGATAGCCACGTGATCACTGCATGATCTGTCACATGACAGTGTATGATCATCCACGTGTTCAGTGCATGGGGAGTCATGTGATCAGTGCATGATCAGCCAGGTGATCAGTGCATGATAGCTACGTGATCAGTTCATGATTAGTCACGTGATCTGTGCATGACCAGGCAGGTGATCAATGTATGATCAGCCCCGTGAACAGTGCATGATAGCCACGTGATCAGTGCATGATCAGTCACCTGATGTGTGTATTATCAGTCACGTGACCGGTACATGGTAGCTACATGATCATTGCATGATCAGCCACGTGAGTACTGCATGATAGACATGATATAAGTGCATGTTCAGCCACGTGATCAGTGCATGATCAGTCATATCATCTGTGCATGACCAGGCATGTGATCAGTGTATGACCAGCCAAGTGATCAGTGCATGATAGCCACGAGACCAGTGCATGATCAGTCACGTGATCAGTGTATGATCAGTCTCATGATCAGTGTATGATCAACCACGTGATCAGTGCACGATAGCCGGGTAATGAGTGCATGATACCCAGATGATCAGTGCATGATCAATCACGTGATCAGTGTATGATCAGCCAAGTAATCAGTGCATGATTGCCAACTCATCAGTGCATGATCAGTCACGTGATCAGTGCATGGTCAGTCACGTGATCAGTGCATGATTAGTCAAGTGATCTGTGCATGATCACTTACGTGAGCAGTGTATGATCAGCCACGTGATCAGTGCATGGTCAGACACGTGAACAGTGTATGATCAGCCACGTGATCAGTGCATGATATCCAAGTGATCAGTGCATGATCATTTACGTGATCAGTGTATGATCAGCCACGTGATCAGTGCATGATCAATTATGTGATCAGTGCATGATCAGTCACGTGACCAGTATATGGTAGCTACGTGATCATTGCATGACCAGCCACGTGTGCAGTGCATGATAGCCACCTGATGTGTGCATGATCAGTTACCTG
>NW_011396289.1:0-461 GCF_000754665.1 Bison bison bison | reverse complement strand
GATCAGTGCATGATCAGTCACGTGATAGGTGTGTGATCAGCCACGTGAACAGTGCATGCTCAGTCATGTGTTCAGGGCCTGCTGAGCTGCGTGATTACTGTCTGCTCATCTGCTTGACAATTGCCACCTGTGCTGCGTAATTCCTGCCTGCTCATCTACTTGATTATTGCCAGCTGAGCAGCATTTTTTCTCAGAGCTGAGTTCCATGATTATTGCCTGCTGACTGATTCCTGCCTACTCAGCTCTTGTTCATTGCCTCCAGAGGCTCATGATCACTGTATGACACCAAACATGATCAGCACATGATCAGTCACATGATCAATGCATGATAAGCCACGTGATCAGTGCATGATCAAGTACGTGATCAGTGCATGATCAGTCATGTGACCAGTACATGGTAGCTGGGTGATCATTGCATGATCAGCCACGTGAGCAGTGCATGATAGCCACGTGATCAGTAC
>NW_011396288.1:0-724 GCF_000754665.1 Bison bison bison | reverse complement strand
GATACCCGTCGCGACTCGAGAGCAGACGGGGTCTTTGCTTCCACTCGAGATGAATGCCTGTCTCCCGGGTGCGTCTGGAATGCAACCCCCGAGATCCCGGTCGCCCCCTGGAGAGGAACATTGGCTTCTGGACTCAAGCCCAGATGAGGTCTATTGGCCCTGCAGTCACTCGAGAGCAATCCCCAGCTTTCCTTCGCAACTCGAATGGAAGATTGGACTTCCCTGGGCCAACACAAGAGGCATCCCGAATTCCCCGTCGTAACTCGAGAATCCCGCCGCAACTCGAGAAAAACCACGTGGTTCCCCCGTCATCGCAAGATGAATCCCTTTCCCGCTACAGCGTCTCAGGAGAAGTCCCACGTTAGAAATTGGAGGTCGAATCGGTACTTGGAACCTTCGATGCGCCCCCACAAAGTTCCCCGGCATCCCGGTCTCCCTGGAGAGGAACACCGAGGTTTTCCGGCACCACTTCCTCTGAGCCCCTTCTACCCTCCTGATCTCCACAGGAGGGTCGACTCCCCTGCTTTGTCTGGAAGGGGTTCCCGACCTTCCGGTCGCACCTCAGGATGAGGCCGGTCTCACGACGACATTCCAGACGTGGCCTCGTGGGTGCTTCCACATTGCGAAGCACCCCGATTTCCCGGTCCCCTCTTGGTAAGAACCCGATGCCCGGACACCTCTCCGAACTCCACCCTGTGAATGAAGTCAACACGAAGGGGCAGTG
>NW_011396287.1:0-694 GCF_000754665.1 Bison bison bison | reverse complement strand
GAGAACTTGAAAAACATTTCTATAATGTCTTAAAACTCTAGAATTGATCAATGTAAGTTCGTTGTCTCTTTGCCATAGTTATCTTGGAAAGCCTTATGTTTTTATAAACTGTGTTGCCATTGCTCTAAAACATTTTTGGGAAGTTTCTCTTTGAATTGCTTTCAGAGTCTGCATTTGACTTTTTGCATCTCTTCAGTAGTGACAATATTTTGGTTTGTAGATTTCATGCTGAGAGTGATTTTTTTTGGGGGGGGTATATTTTAAAGAGCCCAAAGTTACTTCACCTATGGTCTGGTGGGAAATATGAAGGTTTTTTATTTTTTATTTTTGTAAAATGGTTACAAGGTTATGAGACTGATGTTTATAGTCTAGATTAGAAGTGTTGGAGAAGACTCTTGAGAGTCCCTTGGACTGTAAGGAGATCCAACCAGTCCATTCTGAAGGAGATTAGCCCTGGGCTTTCTTTGAAAGGAATGATGCTGAAGCTGAAACTCCAGTACTTTGGCCACCTCATGCGAAGAGTTGACTCATTGGAAAAGACTCTGATGCTGGGAGGATTGGGGGCAGGAGGAGAAGGGGACAACAGAGGATGAGATGGCTGGATGGCATCACTGACTCAATGGACGTGAGTCTCAGTGAACTCTGGGAGTTGGTGATGGACAGGGAGCCTGGCGTGCTGCAATTCATGGGGACA
>NW_011396286.1:0-721 GCF_000754665.1 Bison bison bison | reverse complement strand
ATGCCTGCCTGGTCACGTGCTTGATTATTGCCATTTGAGCAGCATGATTCGTCACTGCTGAGCTCCATGCTTATTGCCTGCTGATTGCGTGGTTCGTGTCTGGCTCAGCTCTTTGAGTATTGCCTCCTGAGGTCCCTGTTCGGTCGCCACCTGCCGGGGACCAGCCCCAACTGATCCAGGGTATTCGAAGGAGAGATGGCCTAGGCGAATATTTATATGCTAATCAGAGATGTCAAGAATAATAGTATGAGGAGAGCTCAGTAGGAAAATTCGGTGGAGAAAAGAGACTGAGTAGCTTGGTTTACGCGGCAGACCAATGAAACTTCAAGACAAGAAGTTTGCACCACTTACGTAGGCCGCAGGCGCCGTCTCGAATAGTGGAAGGTGCCTCAACCTAGACACCTTCTCGAGTGGGTCTTAGCAGCCCAGGCATAATTAGGAAGCGTGGTGGGTTCCGCGCTCCAGATGGAGACTCAGCTGGAAGTTAAAGGGAAGAATGACAAGGAACTTTAGGAATTGGAGCTGTAAGTTAACACTTTGACAGAGAGAGCGAGATGGTGGTGGGGGACAGCCCCCAGTGAAATCAGAGGTGAGAGCACAAAGCAATACAGTAGGCAGACTCCGGTTTTTTTGGGGGGGAGATGCTCGAGAATATCCGGGTGGACTCCTGAGGCTCGATCCCGCATTTGCGTATGCCGAGCCTCCTTCCTCATGACCTTTG
>NW_011396285.1:0-579 GCF_000754665.1 Bison bison bison | reverse complement strand
CGTTAGGAATTGGAGGTCGAAAGGGCACTTGGCACCCTTGATGCGACCCACAAAGTTCCCCGAAATCCCGGTCTCCCTCGAGAGGAACACCGAGGTTTTCCTGCACCACTTCCTCGGAGCCCCTTCTACCCTCCTGATCTCGACAGGAGGGTCGACTCCCCTGCTTTGTCTGGAAGGGGTTCCCGACCTTCCGGTCGCACCTCAGGATGAGGCCGGGCTGACGACGACATTCCAGACGTGGCCTCGTGGGTGCTTCCACATTGCGAAGCACCCCGAGTTCCCGGTCCCTCTTGATAAGAACCCGATGCCCGGACACCTCTCCGAACTCCACCCTGTGAATGAAGTCAACACGAAGGGGCAGCGACTCGCCCGTGCATCGTCCGGAAAAGACCCCCAGGTTCCAAATACAGCTCGACAAGTGGCCTCTCTCCCCGGGGACCCTCGAGAGGCAAGCGGAGTTCCATGCCTCAACCCAAGACGAGGCCTGACTCTCCTGTCCCCAGTCTGCAGGGACCCTGCGATCGGAGTCTGAAATCAGAGGAACCCTGAGGTTCCTGCCTCAACTGGAGATGAGGCCCT
>NW_011396284.1:0-723 GCF_000754665.1 Bison bison bison | reverse complement strand
AAATCGGGGTGCTTCGCAATGTGGAAGCACCCTCGAGGCCACGTCTGGAATGTCGTCGTGAGACCGGGCTCATCCTGAGGTGCGACCGGAAGGTCGGGAACCCTTCCAGACAAAGCAGGGGAGTCGACCCTCCTGTCGAGATCAGGAGGGTAGAAGGGGCTCAGAGGAAGTGGTGCCAGAAAACCTCGGGGTTCCGCTCCAGGGAGACCGGGATGCCGGGGAACTTTGTGGGGCGCATCAAGGGTGCCAAGGACCGTTTCGACCTCCAATTCCTAACGTGGGACTTCTCCTGAGACGCTGTAGCGGGAAAGGGCTTCATCTTGCGATGACGGGGGAACCACGTGGCTTTTCTCGAGTTGCGGCGGGATTCTCGAGTTACGACGGGGAATTCAGGATGCCTCTTGTGTTGGCCCAGGGAAGTCCAGTCTTCCATTCGATTTGCGAAGGAAAGCTGGGGATTGCTCTCGAGTGACTGCAGGGCCAATAGACCTCATCTAGGCTTGTGTCCAGAAGCCAATGTTCCTCTCCAGGGGCGACCGGGATCTCGGGGTTGCATTCCAGACGCACCCGAGGAGACAGGCATTCATCTCGAGTGGAAGCAAAGAACCCCGCTCTGCTCTCGAGTCGCGACGGGTATCTCTTGGAGCTCACTGGGTGGACTAAAGGGAGTCAAGCCTCCTGAGGCATTTGGAGAGAGGTCGCGAGGTTGGCCTCTAGGCCATG
>NW_011396283.1:0-532 GCF_000754665.1 Bison bison bison | reverse complement strand
GCTCTGCTCTCGAGTCGCGACAGGTATCTCTTGGAGCTCACTGGGTGGACTAAAGGGAATCAAGCCTCCTGAGGCTTTTTGAGAGAGGTCGTGAGATTGGTCTCTAGGCCATGCAGGAGACGAAGGCCCTCTTCTCGCGATGACGGGGGAGTCTCAGGGCTGTTCTCGAGCGGCGGCCCAAGTGTGTGCTTTCTAACGAGGTATGACGGCGAGGTCAGTGAGCCTCTCGTGGGGCGCCATGGAAGTCGGGTCTCAATGCGAGTGGCGAGGGTGAGCGCGTCATTGCTCTCGAGTCATGGTAGGGGAATCTGGCCTCGAGACGTGTTGAAGAAGGTCTCTCGAGATCTTTCTCAGGTTGAGGCAGGAGACCCTGGGTTCCCTCGACTTGTGCAGGTGACCTCAGGGGGCTTCTCATGGTGGCTCTGAGAAGTCAGGGAAACTGGAGTTGGGACGGGCCTCTCGGGACTCCACTGGGTTTGGTGCATTGGAAAAGGGCCTCATCTCCAGTTGAGGCAGGAACCTCAGGGTTCCT
>NW_011396282.1:0-674 GCF_000754665.1 Bison bison bison | reverse complement strand
GGAGGGTAGAAGGGGCTCAGAGGAAGTGGTGCCGGAAAACCTCGGTGTTCCTCTCCAGGGAGACCGGGATGCCGGGGAACTTTGTGGGGGCGCATCAAGGGTGCCAAGTACCGTTTCGGCCTCCAATTCCTAACGTGGGACTTCTCCTGAGACGCTGTTGCGGAAAAGGGCTTCGTCTTGCGATGACGGGGGAACCACGTGGTTTTTCTCGAGTTGCGGCGGGATTCTCGAGTTACGACGGGGAATTCGGGATGCCTCTTGTGTTGGCCCAGGGAAGTCCAATCTTCCATTCGAGTTGCGAAGGAAAGCTGGGGATTGCTCCTCGAGTGACTGCAGGCCAATAGACCGTCAGTCTGGCTTGTGTCCAGAAGACCAGTGTTCCTCTCCAGGGGCGACCGGGATCTCGGGGTTGCATTCCAGACGCACCCGGGGAGACAGGCATTCATCTCGAGTGGAAGCAAAGAACCCCGCTCTGCTCTCGAGTCGCGACGGCTATCTCTTGGAGCTCACTGGGTGGACTAAAGGGAGTCAAGCCTCCTGAGGCGTTTGGAGAGAGGTCGCGAGGTTGGCCTCTAGGCCATGCAGGAGACGAAGGCCCTCATCTCCGCGATGACGGGGGAGTCTCGGGGTGGTTCTCGAGCGGCGGCCCCAGGGTGCGGTTTCTCACGAGGTAC
>NW_011396281.1:0-748 GCF_000754665.1 Bison bison bison | reverse complement strand
CTTTAGCCCGAGGTGATGCAGCCACTAGCAGTCTGCTAAGGAAACAACGGCCGTGTCTCAGAGCACGACACCAGACCCCCTCACCCACGACATGCATTGAGATAACATGGGCAGCAGGTGAGTCATCCCGGGCTAAAAAATGATTGACATGAATCTTGAAGAAAGGCAGATTTCCAGGCAAATGTGTCATTTCCTTAACATAGATGAGGAGAACAAGGTAGGAGGAAAACTTACTGTTTGGTTCAGGTCGCTTCTGAGCCTTTTGGGGGAACCGACCTGAAGCCAGAGTCTAGCCGAAATACACAGGCTTTGAACATCGCTGAAGACCAACATTTCCTAAGGAAAAAACGCATTGCTTAGCTCAAGGTTTGTCTGGGAAATTCTTACACAACAGGAGACGGCTCCGAGGTGGATTTCTACAAAGAACATCCATGCAAAGGACAAGCCTGCACAGCTCTGTGCACATCTGCCCCCTCCCCCCCTCACAGCCAGCAGCATTTCCAAGTGACCTCCTAAGGCCTTCGCCAAACTACAGGGGCACCTCTGAGTTTCCTGTTTCCCTCATTTTTCGGAATCTTTTCTAAAAAAAAGAAAAACAAAAAACAAATTAAAAAAAAAACCGGCTCGTTTCTTCGTAGAATGCCACAGTGAAAGGAAAACAGGCCTTCAATATTAAAACCTAAATTTGCAAAAAACTTGGAGCTTGGTTTTTTTGTTTTTGTTTTGTTTTGTTTGAATCAAACCACCA
>NW_011396280.1:0-639 GCF_000754665.1 Bison bison bison | reverse complement strand
CAAGGAGGGACCACTTCACATGAGTCCGATTGGGCCTCACTGCGATGTCTGTCAATAACCAATGCTGGAGAAGATGTGGAGCAAAGGGAACTCTCCTCCACGGTGAGTAGGAATGGGCGTGGGGAGAGCCGGTATGGAAAAGAATATGGAGGTTCCCGAAGGAACTAAAAGTGAAAGTAGCCTATGGTTCAGCAGTCCGACTCCCAGGCATAGATCCACCCACGGTATAAGTGAACAAGACAGATGTCCCGTTTGGGCACATCTACCTGTGCGTGCGCGCGCACATGCGCATGCGCGATCGCCTGCGAGGCAGGGGGTGGGGCGGGGGCCGGGGCTCTGGCTGGAGTCCGGGCAAGCCCCGGGATTGCCTGAGGCAAGCCAAAGGAGCCCCAGATGGAGACGGGACTGCCGGTCGTCGGGTGTCCTGGAAGCCGAATGCGAATGCGGAGGGGCTCGCGGGCCGCGCGGAGGCAAGCCAGGTCTGCAGCGGGAGTCGGGGCCCCGGCCAGCCGCTCCCCGCGGCCCGGGAGGGGCTGGGGCTGCGGGGGGGATCCAAGAATCGGGACGCGCGGCGGGGGCTAAAGGACCTCTTCTGGTAGGCAAAAAGCCTCGAGCACCCGGGATTCCCAGGTGGTCTCC
>NW_011396279.1:0-705 GCF_000754665.1 Bison bison bison | reverse complement strand
GCAAAACAAATTGACTTACGTATTTACAGCATAGATTTTGGTTATTAGATTTTCTTTTAAATGTAAATAGATACTTCTTTAAGGAACATTTTTCATACATGTGATTATGAATGCATGGAAAATTGCAAATCATGTCTCTTCCAACTCTTGGTCAAATTTGAATGTAAAACCATATGAAGTGGTTATGCATTTGATTTATATTTGGTCCCAGTAAGCTTCTGAGATGTTTTCATAGCTGGAGAAGACTTGGGAATGTTAAATAACTTTAGGCAGCGTTTGTTTCTAATCCATGCCAGAAGCAAGGGAATTACTCAGTGTAACATCAGAGTAGAGGTTATTGTAGGAATCACTTGGAGGTGTCTCAGATCTCTCCTGTTTCATTGAATACCCTGTTATAGTATGGTAATCTTTTATTCTTATTAACCCTTGTCTTTTTTTCTTCTTGTTTAATTGAAGTATAGTTGATTTAGGAATATTGTGTGAGTTTCAGGTTTATAGCACAGTGATTCAGTTATATATGTATCAGTTTTATATATATGTATAGTATGTATATTTTATATATATGTTCTTTTTTCAGATTCTTTTCCGTTACAATAAACCATTGCTTCTTAAAGGGAATGCTGTTTGGCCTTTGGTAGTGATACATTTTGTTGTGAGAAGCTGCTCAGCATCTTGCAGGATGTTTAACATCCCTGGGCTCAGCCA
>NW_011396278.1:0-739 GCF_000754665.1 Bison bison bison | reverse complement strand
AAAAAAAACTATAGGTACAAAATTGATAACATATACCAAAAAGCGAAAATTAAAAATCTAGAGTAGAGTTTGGAATTTCAAAAATACGATGTTAAAGAAAAGAAGAAAAAAACAAAAACAAAACAAAACAAAAACCAAGGTCAAAAAATTATAAAATATATATATATGAAGTTTGCTGAAGAAGAAAAAAATAGGGTTCTTTTTTTTTTTGCAAAGTAATAGGTTATAAAAGTGAAAATTAAAGGAACAATAGAGGACTTAAAAAATTTTTTTTAAATTAAAAAAAAAAGAAAGAATGATCATAAAAATAATAAAAATATATCTAGGACTTTTTTTTTTTGTGGGTGTTGTGGGTTCAGTTCATTTTTGGCTAGTTCCTTGGTCAGATTTATATTTCTCAAGATCTATAGGCCCCTTCCTATGTAGTCCGTAGTAACCACAGGGTTTTGATCTATTGCCTGTAGCTTCCAAGGCGTTTCCCTCTGTTATATCTTCTTCTGTTTGCTAGTCTCTTCAGTATCTGATTTCCGCCCTGACTCAAAGGGCACGGTGGAGGACACTTTTTTTTTTTTTTTAGGCTTACTTGTTCAGTCGCGCTGTGGGGAGGGAGGGAGGGATGCTGCAAACAAATAACACTGACGTGGGCTCGCAGTGCCTCAGCCACCCTGGGTCTGCCCCCGCTCACGGCGCGTGTAGCCTCCCTGTCCACACTGCTCGGACTCTAGGTTGTTCCGCCGGG
>NW_011396277.1:0-674 GCF_000754665.1 Bison bison bison | reverse complement strand
GAAAAACCACGTGGTTCCCCCCTCATCGCAAGATGAAGCCCTTTCCCGCTACAGCGCCTCAGGAGAAGTCCCACGTGAGAAATTGGAGGTCGAAACGGTACTTGGCACCCTTGATGCACCCCCACGAAGTTCCCTGGCATCCCGGTCTCCCTGGAGAGGAACACCGAGGTTTTCCGGCACCACTTCCTCTGAGCCCCTTCTACCCTCCTGATCTCCACAGGAGGGTCGACTCCCCTGCTTTGTCTGGAAGGGGTTCCCGACCTTCCGGTCGCATCTCAGGATGAGGCCGGTCTCACGACGACATTCCAGACGTGGCCTCGTGGGTGCTTCCACGTTGCGAAGCACCCCGGTTTCCCGGTCCCCTCTTGATAAGAACCCGATGGCCGGACACCTCTGCGAACTCCACCCTGTGAATGAAGTCAACACGAAGGGGCAGTGACTCGCCCGTGCGTCGTCCGGAAAAATCCCCAGGTTCCAAATACAGCTCGACAAGTGGCCTCTCTCCCCGGGGACACCTCGAGAGGCAAGCAGATTTCCATGCCTCAACCCAAGACGAGGCCTGACTCTCCTGTCCCCAGTCTGCAGGGACCCTGCGATCGGAGTCTGAAATCAGAGGAACCCTGAGGTTCCTGCCTCAGCTGGAGATGAGGCCCTCTTCCAATGCACCAAACCCC
>NW_011396276.1:0-627 GCF_000754665.1 Bison bison bison | reverse complement strand
GTCTGCCTACTGTATTGCTTTGTGCTCTCACCTCTGATTTCACTGGGGGCTGTCCCCACCACCATCTCGCTCTCTCTGTCAAAGAGTTAACTTACAGCTCCAATTCATAAAGTTCCTTGTCATTCTTCCCTTTAACTTCCAGCTGAGTCTCCATCTGGAGCGCGGAACCCACCACTCTTCCTAATTATGCCTGGGCTGCTAAGACCCACTCGAGAAGGTGTCTAGGGTGAGGCACCTTTCGCTATTCGAGAGGGCGCCTGCGGCCTACGTAAGTGGTGCAAACTTCTTGTCTTGAAGTTTGATTGGTCTTCCGCGTAAACCAAGCTACTCAGTCTCTTTTCTCCACCGAATTTTGCTACTGAGCTCTCCTCATGCTATTATTCTTGACATCTCTGATTAGCATATAAATAGTCGCCTAGGCCATCTCTCCTTCGAATACCCTGGATCAGTTGGGGCTGGTCCCCGGCAGGTGGCGACCGAACAGGGACCTCAGGAGGCAATACTCAAAGAGCTGAGCAGACACGAACCACGCAATCAGCAGGCAATAAGCATGGAGCTCAGCAGTGACGAATCATGCTGCTCAACTGGCAATAATCAAGCACGTGACCAGGCAGGAATCACGCAGCT
>NW_011396275.1:0-824 GCF_000754665.1 Bison bison bison | reverse complement strand
CTCCAAACGCCTCAGGAGGCTTGACTCCCTTTTGTCCACCCAGTGAGCTCCAAGAAATACCCGTCGCGACTAGAGAGCAGAGCGGGGTTCTTTGCTTCCACTCGAGATAAATGCCTCTCTCCCTGGGTGCGTCTGGAATGCAACCCCGAGATCCCGGTCGACCCTGGAGAGGAACATTGGCTTCTGGACACAAGCCTAGATGAGGTCTATTGGCCCTGCAGTCACTCGAGAGCAATCCCCAGCTTTCCTCCGCAACTCGAATGGAAGATTGGACTTCCCTGGGCCAACACAAGAGGCATCCTGAATTCCCCGTCGTAACTCGAGAATCCCGCCGCAACTCGAGAAAAACCACGTGGTTCCCCCGTCATCTCAAGATGAAGCCCTTTCCAGCTACAGCGTCTCAGGATAAGTCCCACGTGAGGAATTGGAGGTCGAAGCGGTACTTGGCACCCTTGATGCACCCCCACAAATTTCCCCGGCATCCCATTTTCCCTGGAGAGGAACACCGAGGTTTTCCGGCACCACTTCCTCTGAGCTCCTTCTACCCTTCTGGTCTCCACAGGAGGGTCGGCTCCCCTGCTTTGTCTGGAAGGGTTTCCCGACCTACCGATCGCACCTCAGGATGAGGCCGGTCTCACGACGACATTCCAGACGTGGCCTCGTGGGTGCTTCCACGTTGCGAAGCACCCCGATTTCCCGGTCCCTCTTGATAAGACCCGATGCCCGGACACCTCTCCGAACTCCACCCTGTGAATGAAGTCAACACGAAGGGCAGTGACTCGCCCGTGCGTCGTCCGGAAAACCCCAGGTTCCAAATACAGCTC
>NW_011396274.1:0-656 GCF_000754665.1 Bison bison bison | reverse complement strand
GAGACCTAGAAAAATCCCATTCTCGTTTAAGAGATGGCCAAAATAGCTCGTAATGAACACAGTTTTAAGTGTTATCCATACTCTGTTAAAGAAGTCCCAGCAGGGCACGTGCAGACCCCGAGGCCCCACTCCCCACTCGCCGTCCCCAGAAGCCCGTGGGTGAGAGGCCATGTCCTTGGGATGTGGCGCTGCTGGGGGCACCGACCCCATTGCCAGCCAGCCAGCCACCCTGTCCTTCTGACGGGAAAGGTGTTGCCCTGCGCTGCCAGTGGGCACTGGCTGAACATAGAGAGTCGGGCCTGGTCTGTGCTGACGTGGCTGTCGGAAGCCTTGCCAGGAGCTCAGTGAGTGCCCAGGGGCCATCATGTCGCGGGAGGCCGCCGGTGTCCGGTGCTCACAGACCCTCCCAGAGCAGGGTCACTAACCGCCGCCAGGGGGCACCCTTCTGCCTGTGATCTTCCTCTCCAGGCTTGGTTTCTCCTCTCCCCTGGCATCTCTGCTGTCCATCCCCAGTCGGCCTTGTAGTCCGACCTTTTGTCTTCCGGAAGCTCTACCACTCAGGAGGCTAAACGGTTCGAACTTCCTTCCCAGCTTAGGAAGGTAGAACGTGTGCCTCGGGTTTGCCGCTGTCTGCTGCCCACGCGGGCTCGCCACAG
>NW_011396273.1:0-888 GCF_000754665.1 Bison bison bison | reverse complement strand
GGTAGGGGAATCTGGCCTCGAGACGTGCTGAAGAAGGTCTCTCGAGGTCTTTCTCGGGTTGAGGCAGGAAACCCTGGCTTCCCTCGACTTGTGCAGGTGACCTCAGGGGGCTTCTCATGGTGGCTCTTAGAAGTCAGGGAAACTGGAGGTGGGAGGGGCCTCTCGGGACTCCACGGGGTTTGGTGCATTGGAAGAGGGCCTCATCTCCAGTTGAGGCAGGAACCTCAGGGTTCCTCTGATTTCAGACTCCGATCGCAGGGTCCCTGCAGACTGGGGACAGGAGAGTCAGGCCTCGTCTTGGGTTGAGGCATGGAAACCCGCTTGCCTCTCGAGGTGTCCCCGGGGAGAGAGGCCACATGTCGAGCTGGATTGGGAACCTGGGGGTGTTTGCGGACGATGCACGGGCGAGTCACTGCCCCTTCGTGTTGACTTCATTCACAGGGTGGAGTTCGGAGAGGTGTCCGGGCATCGGGTTCTTATCAAGAGGGGACCGGGAAATCGGGGTGCTTCGCAATGTGGAAGCACCCACGAGGCCACGTCTGGAATGTCGTCGTGAGACCGGCCTCATCCTGAGGTGCGACTGGAAGGTCGGGAACCCCTTCCAGACAAAGCAGTGGAGTCGACCCTCCTGTCGAGATCAGGAGGGTCGAAGGGGCTCAGTGGAAGTGGTGCCGGAAAACCTCGGTGTTCCTCTCCAGGGAGACCGGGATGCCGGGGAACTTGGTGGGGCGCATCAATTGTGCCAAGTACCGTTTCGACCTCCAATTCCTAACGTGGGACTTCTCCTGAGACGCTGTAGCGGGAAAGGGCTTCATCTTGCGATGACGGGGGAACCACGTGGTTTTCCTCGAGTTGCGGCGGGATTCTCGAGTTACGACGGGGAATTCA
>NW_011396272.1:0-623 GCF_000754665.1 Bison bison bison | reverse complement strand
AAGCCCCCTGAGGTCACCTGCACAAGTCGAGGGAAGCCAGGGTTTCCTGCCTCAACACGATAAAGGCCTCGAGAGACCTTCTTCAACACGTCTCGAGGCCAGATTCCCCTACCATGACTCGAGAGCAATGACGCGCTCCCCCTCGCCACTCGCATGGAGACCCGACTTCCCTGGCGCCCCACGAGAGGCTCACTGACCTCGCCGTCGTACCTCGTGAGAAACCGCACCCTGGGGCCGCCGCTCGAGAACCACCCAGAGACTCCGCCGTCATCGCGTAGATGAGGCCCTTTGTCTCCTGCAAGGCCTAGAGGCCAACCTCGCGACCTCTCTCCAAACGCCTCAGGAGGCTTGACTCCCTTTAGTCCACCCAGTGAGCCCCAAGAGATACCCGTCGCGACTCGAGAGCAGAGCGGGGTTCTTTGCTTCCACTCGAGATGAATTCCTGTCTCCCCGGGTGCATCTGGAATGCAACCCCGAGATCCCGGTCGCCCCTGGAGAGGAACATTGGCTTCTGGACAAAAGCCTAGATGAGGTCTATTGGCCCTGCAGTCACTCGAGAGCAATCCCCAGCTTTCCTTCCCAACTTGAATGGAAGATTGGACTTCCCTGGGCCAACACAAGAG
>NW_011396271.1:0-671 GCF_000754665.1 Bison bison bison | reverse complement strand
TTCCACTCGAGATGAATGCCTGTCTCCCCGGGTGCGTCTGGAATGCAACCCCGAGGTCCCGGTGCCCCTGGAGAGGAACATTGGCTTCTGGACACAAGCCTAGATGAGGTCTATTGGCCCTGCAGTCACTCGAGAGCAATCCCCAGCTTTCCTTCGCAACTCGAATGGAAGATTGGACTTCCCTGGGCCAACACAAGAGGCATCCCGAATTCCCCGACGTAACTCGAGAATCCCGCCGCAACTCGAGAAAAACCACGTGGTTCCCCCGTCATCGCAAGATGAAGCCCTTTCCCGCTACAGCGTGTCAGGAGAAGTGCCACGCTAGGAATTGGAGGTCGAAACGGTACTTGGCACCCTAGATGCGACCCCACAAAGTTCCCCGGCATCCCGGTCTCCCTGGAGAGGAACACCGAGGTTTTCCGGCACCACTTCCTCTGAGCCCCTTCTACCCTCCTGATCTCCACAGGAGGGTCGACTCCCCTGCTTTGTCTGGAAGGGGTTCCCGACCTTCCGGTCGCACCTCAGGATGAGGCCGGTCTCACGACGACATTCCAGACGTGGCCTCGTGGGTGCTTCCACATTGCGAAGCACCCCGATTTCCCGGTCCCCTCTTGGTAAGAACCCGATGCCCGGACACCTCTCCGAACTCCACCCTGTGAATGAAGTCAACA
>NW_011396270.1:0-542 GCF_000754665.1 Bison bison bison | reverse complement strand
ATGTAGTTTACTAATAATCAGTTAAAGATTCTTTGTGTCTATATTTATCAGGAATATTGACATGTAATTTTCTTTTCTTGTGGTGTCTTTTTCTGGTTTTAGTATTAGGATAATACTAGCTTTGTAAAATAAGGTTGGAAGTGTTCCCTTTTCTTTTTTCTGGAAGAGTTTGAGAAAAATTGATGTTAGTTCTTCTTTAAAAGATTGGTAGAATTCACCAATGAAACCATCTGGTGCTAAAGTTTTGTTTGTTGGGAGTTTTTTTATTACTGATGTGATCTCCTTACTAGTAATCAACCTATTAAGATTTTCTGTTTCTTCATGATTCAGTCTTGGTAGGCTATGTGTTTCCATGAATTTATACATTCTTCCAGTTTGTACACTTTTTTAGTTGTACATAGTAGTTCATAGTTGTCTCTTATTATCCTTTGTACTTCTGTGGTAACAGTTGTAATGTCTCCTCTTTCATTTATGATTTTGTATTCTCTATTTTTTCTTGGTGAATCTAGCTAAAAGTTTTCTATTTTGTGTGCTCAGTCGCT
>NW_011396269.1:0-597 GCF_000754665.1 Bison bison bison | reverse complement strand
AGCCCCCGACCTCGGGGGCAACCGCTGTTTCACGGTAGGATACCTCGGCTACCGAGCTATCACCCCCAATCTCACACTACGACCACCACTCTCACACACACTGCTCTCACACACCACTCTCACACACACCGTTCTCACACTATGACCACTGCTCTCACACTATGACCACCAAATGGCATGAAGGCTCCGCCTCCAGCACATCTCCCAGGAGCCCAGAACTGGAACCCACTCGGTCACAAGGGGCTCCGTGGCAACAGGGGGGCTGGGCTCAGGTCCACTGTCAAGGGTGCAGAGAGGGGGGAGGGGCTGCCAAAAAGTCAACAATTGAGTGCAGAGTGCAGGAGAAGGCAGGCTGTGCCCACAGCTCAGGCCCCCTGTCAAACACGACCCTGCAAGGTACTGGGTCACAGTCGAACCAACCAGTATAAACTCCTTCAGAAACCACCACCCCTGGGAATGAGCACGTCTTCTAAGTGGGCTTCTGCCCCCTCTACCCCCCAAACAAGCCTCCAGTGAGGCTACTGAAAGGGCAGCCCTGAACTCAAGGGCGTCCCCAGAACCCACTCAGCTGAGGAGGACTCACCACGCTAGCTGCCC
>NW_011396268.1:0-594 GCF_000754665.1 Bison bison bison | reverse complement strand
GCACACACATATGTGTGTATGTCGTATATATATATATATATATATATAAAAAAATTCATACGGCCACAGTCTTAGTACTTATCTTTAACAATTCATTGTCTTCTATGAGGGAGTTCATTAAGAGAAGACCCTGTTCAACAATTGTCACCAACACAGGCTGCCATGGCTACCACTGCTCCCTTCCCCAGAGCATCCTTAATGGTTTGCAAGGCCTTGAGATCACTTCCTGCACAGCCTGCAGTCCCCGAGGGAATGTACTAATACACACCCCACATTCAAACAGTTGATTCTAAATACACGGTGATACCACAAAAATTGTCAAGGTAATGCACAGGATGTGCTTTTATTTACATCTAAATCAGTGAAACAAAGTATTCACTGCAAGGTACAAACTTTTTTTAGCTTGCAAAGAACAAAATCGTGTTATATTTGAACACAAAGTATCTTGCTGAATTTGAAAACTAGGTTTTAAATGAAAGTCATTCTTAATTGTCAGTTATTTTGAGACTATGGAACAAAGAAAATAAACTTATGTTAACTGGGGCTGCTTAAGCTGTATCTTTTTCAGATTTTTTTTTTATTTCCTTTACACTT
>NW_011396267.1:0-583 GCF_000754665.1 Bison bison bison | reverse complement strand
TAATGCTGAAGAAGCTGAAGTTGAACGGTTCTATGAAGACCTACAAGACCTTCTAGAACTAACACCCCAAAAAGATGTCCTTTTCATTATAGGAGACTGGAATGCAAAAGTAGGAAGTCAAGAAACACCTGGAGTAACAGACAAATTTGGCCTTGGAGTACAGAATGAAGCAGGGCAAAGACTAATGGAGTTTTGCCAAGAGAACGCACTGGTAATAGCAAACACCCTCTTCCAACAACAACAAGAGAAGACTCTACACATGGACATCACCAGATGGTCAACACCAAAATCAGATTGATTATATTCTTTGCAGCCAAAGATGGAGAAGCTCTATACAGTCCACCAAAACAAGACCAGGAGCTTACTGTGGCTCAGATCATGAACTCCTTATTGCCAATTCAGACTGAAATTGAAGAAAGTAGGGAAAACCACTAGACCATTCAGGTATGACCTAAATCAAATCCCTTATGATTATACAGTGGAAGTGAGAAATAGATTTAAGGGACTAGATCTGATAGATAGAATGCCTGATGAACTATGGAATGAGGTTCGTGACATTGTACAGGAGACAGGGATCAAGACC
>NW_011396266.1:0-822 GCF_000754665.1 Bison bison bison | reverse complement strand
TCCTCATTTCTTTTAATTCGTTTTTCTTTTATCCTCTCTGATTCATTTATTTCTACAATTCTATCTTCTAATTCACTAATCCTATCTTCTGCCTCTGTTTTTCTACTCTTTGTTGCTTCCAGAGTGTTTTTAATTTCATTTATTGCATTATTCATTATATATTGACTCTCTTTTATTTCTTCTAGGTCCTTGTTAAACCTTTCTTGCATCTTCTCAATCTTTGTCTCCAGGCTATTTATCTGTGATTCCATTTTGATTTCAAGATTTTTGGATCAATTTCACTATCATTATTCGGAATTCTTTATCAGGTAGATTCCCTATCTCTTCCTCTTTTGTTTGGTTTGGTGGGCATTTATCCTGTTCCTTTATCTGCTGAGTATTTCTCTGTCTCTTCATCTTGTTTAAATTGTCTGAGTTTGGGGTGTCCTTTCTGTATTCTGGCAGTTTGTGGAGTTCTCTTTATTGTGGCGGTTTCCTCACTGTGTGTGGGTTTGTACAGGTGGCTTGTCAAGGTTTCCTGGTTTAGGGAAACTTGTGTCGGTGTTCTGGTGGGTGGAGCTGTATTTCTTCTCTCTGGAGTGCAATGAAATGTCCAGTAATGAGTTATGAGATGTCTATAGTTTTGGGGTGACTTTGGGCAGCCTGTATCTTGAAGCTCAGGGCTGTGTTCCTTTGTTGCTGGAGAATTTGCTTGGTATGTCTTGCCCTGGAACTTATTGGTCCTTGTGTGGTGCTTGGTTTCAGTGTCGGTATGGAGGCATTTGATGAGCTCCTCGTCAACTGAATGTCCTTGGAGTCAGGAGTTCCCTGGAGTCAGGGTTC
>NW_011396265.1:0-577 GCF_000754665.1 Bison bison bison | reverse complement strand
TACCATCACTTATCTGGAAAAGAACTATGTTTCCTCATGTTGATGAGAATTTCTCATTAGCAGAAATTTTAGGAAAATAAATGTGCTTATTGGAATGTTCATGTTAGTGAAGTACCAATTATGTGAGTATGTATGTAGCCTCCCATCAGACAGATTAATTTATGTCAAGCAAATTTGTTGTTTCACCAGCATGTCTAAAAGAATTACCAGTTTGCCTAGAAAGGAAATCAAAACTTCTGATTTGACAGAAATAAAAGAGCACATTGAGTGCAACTCTCTCCATGGAAGCATCACAAATAACCCTTCTATAAAGGCAACAGTTCCTCCAGAGCATCAAATGAATATTAGCAGACGATCTTGCTTAAGAGAGACTATATGAAAAGTAGACATAACTGGGAAGAACGGAGGGAAGATGGGAGAAGGAGGACGAGACAAATAGAAACAAATATGTGTCCTGGGTTAGGATTTGGAGAAGCAAGGAATAGATTGAGGATTCAGATAAGTCACCTCACTAAACTTAAATTTCTTTTGACTGAAAGGAAGCAAGGTGAAGAAGATGACGACATTTAGTTTGTCT
>NW_011396264.1:0-627 GCF_000754665.1 Bison bison bison | reverse complement strand
GCAACCTAGATGTCCATCAGCAAGATGAATGGATAAGAAAGCTGTGGTACATATACACAATGGAGTATTACTCAGCCATTAAAAGAATACATTTGAATCAGTTCTAATGAGGTGGATGAAACTGGAGACTATTATACAGAGTGAAGTAAGCCAGAAGGAAAAACATAAATACAGTATACTAACGCATGTATATGGAATTTAGAAAGATGGTAACGATAACCCTGTATACGAGATAGCAAAAGAGACACTGATGTATAGAACAGTCTTACACTACTGTAAGTTTGTACAGATCATATTCCTAAGATGTGTCTTTGTTTAAGAAAGTCTTGATTTACATAAATCATATTTAGAAAAAATATTTAGTTAACAGTTTATATCTGAACACTGTTTATATGTTATGAAAAATGCTTAATTACAAAGGCTGATGTATGTTTTATTTCTGTTTTTCTAAATGACCTACAGTACTTGGTAGGTGTACTAAAATTGTTTGGGGAGTGGGGTTTAGAGACTTCTAATAGATGTATAGTTAATTTGGTAATTCTCTCGCATGAGGTATAAGCTTCCATATGCTGGTTATTTAATAGATTTGCTACATAAGTAAAACATGGTTCACCTAGATAGTTTGAT
>NW_011396263.1:0-508 GCF_000754665.1 Bison bison bison | reverse complement strand
GTTCCTTGTCATTCTTCCCTTTAACTTCCAGCTGAGTCTCCATCTGGAGCGGGGAACCCACCACGCTTACTAATTATGCCTGGGCTGCTAAGACCCACTCGAGAAGGTGTCTAGGGTGAGGCACCTTCCGCTATTCGAGAGGGCACCTGCGGCCTCCGTAAGTGGTGCAAACTTCTTGTCTTGAAGTTTGATTGGTCCCCCGCGTAAACCAAGGTACTCAGTCTCTTTCTCCACCGAATTTTCCTTCTGAGCTCTTCTCATACTATTATTCTTGACATCTCTGATTAGCATATAAATAGTCGCCTAGGCCATCTCTCCTTCGAATACCCTGGATCAGCTTGGGCTGGTCCCCGGCAGGTGGCGCCCGAACAGGGACCTCAGGAGGAAATACTCAAAGAGCTGTGCAGACACGAACCACGCAATCAGCAGCCAATAAGCATGGAGCTCAGCAGTGACGAATCATGCTGCTCAACTGGCAATAATCAAGCAGGTGACCAGGCAGGTATCA
>NW_011396262.1:0-524 GCF_000754665.1 Bison bison bison | reverse complement strand
CGGCCCCCGACACTCCCCCCTTTGCCCCCAAGGCTCACCACACCCGGGGACCGACCGCGCGCACACGCGGCGCACGCACGCTCGGTCCCCCCCACCTGCCGGACGCCCGGCGGGGCCCAGCGGGACCTCCCCCAACTCAAGGGGGGAGGCGCGGGCCGCGGTAGGCAACGAGCGGCACACGGCCCCACCGCGGGGCCGGCGCACCGCCCCCAGAGCGGAGTGGGGGCGGGGTGTTCTGCCCACGCGCTCTTGGCAGCCGCCACGGCGGCCACTGCGCACTCGGGAGGGGCAGCAGCTGGGGGGTCCGATACCCCAAGGCTCCCTCTCGGATCGCTAGAGAAGGCTTTCTCACCGAGGGCTCGCCGCCCCTCACCCGGATCGTCTCTCTCCTTCGGGCCCACGGAGGCGCTCCACGAGCCACCAGTCCTCAGCTGGGGTGGGAGGGGTCTGCGGTACAGGTAGGCGGAGCACCAACACAGGAGCGTCTGCGCGGCCGGGGCCAGCGCAGAGCCCGCGTCCCGTCC
>NW_011396261.1:0-613 GCF_000754665.1 Bison bison bison | reverse complement strand
ATATAGGTCTTTAGTTTCTTTAGGTAGATATATTCCTAAGTATTTTATTCTCTTCGTTGCAATGGTGAATGGAATTGTTTCCTTAAATTCTCTTTCTGTTTTCTCATTATTAGTGTATAGGAATGCAAGGGATTTCTGTGTGTTGATTTTATATCCTGCAACTTTACTATAATCATTGATTAGTTCTAGTAATTTTCTGGTGGAGTCTTTAGGGTTTTCTATATAGAGGATCATGTCATCTGCAAATAGTGAGAGTTTTACTTCTTCTTTTCCAATTTGAATTCCTTTTATTTCTTTTTCTGCTCTGATTGCTGTAGCCAAAACTTCCAAAACTATGTTGAATAGTAATGGTGAAAGTGGGCACCCTGTTTTGTTCCTGACTTTAGAGGAAATGCTTTCAATTTTTCACCATTGAGGATAATGTTTGCTGTGGGTTTGTCATATATAGCTTTTATTATGTTGAGGTATGTTCCTTCTATTCCTGCTTTCTGGAGAGTTTTTATCATAAATGGGTGTTGACTGGAGGCAACAAATAGTAGAATAACAGAGGCAGAAGATAGGATTAGTGAATTAGAAGATAGAATGGTAGAAATAAATGAATCAGAGAGAATAA
>NW_011396260.1:0-551 GCF_000754665.1 Bison bison bison | reverse complement strand
ACTCTCTTGACTTCCTTATGGTCACCTTGAGTATTAGTGGGTGGGCTCCAGTTCACTTGGGATCCTGTGCCCGGGGACCCGAGTGTGTGTGTCTCACACTGTCCTCTGATCATAGGAACATGTCTATCATGTCAGGTTCACAGGTGTCGGAGGATGGCTAGTCACTAAGTGGACTTGAAAGAATGCAGAGGTGTGGATGGAGCTGATGTGTGCACAAGGGTCTGTGTTTGCCCCGGGTTGGGGGGATGTCTATGTATGTAATGGATTTATGAGACTCTCTGGAAGTCTGTGAGACAGAGGTTTGTGTATGTGTGTGCGTGTACCCTACATCTAACCCCAGTGTTTACATCTGGCTCTCTAAGTTTGAGTGACCACGTGTGTATGTGTGTGTGTGTGTGTGTACAGAGCTCTGTGGGTGTTGTCTGGAGTCGGGGTTGGGGGTTGGGAGAAGAGGGTGATGGGCTTGCAGCGGAGTGTTCCAGCCCCTGACTTGTAATTGGTTGTGATGAGGTTGGGAAAGGTCTTCTGGGCCTGTCCTTGGTGCTTCTGAC
>NW_011396259.1:0-550 GCF_000754665.1 Bison bison bison | reverse complement strand
TAGGAGAAACATTTAAGGCTGAGAATGAAACAGCTGATCTGTGGCAGCCTACACCAATACATACAATGTATGACATAGCAGAATCCATTGGTTTTTGTCCCCTTAAGAGTGTAGCATTCATTAAACATTTGAAAATCCATCAGGATAAACAACTTACTAAAGAACTGAAAATGATGACACAGTAGGGTCATCTTGATAAATGCTGAAAAATAATTTGATAAAATCTAATATCCCTGGGTTGGGAAGATTCCCTGAAGTAGGGATTGGCTACCCATGCCAGTATTCTTAGGCTTCGCTGGCAGCTCAGCTATTAAAGAAAGTGCCTGGCATCTCAGAGATCTGGGTCCATCCTTGGGCTGGGAAGATCCCCTGGAGGAGAGCATGACAATCCATTCCAGTATTCTGGCCTGGAGAATCCCCAAGGCCAGAGGAGCCTGTTTGGCCTACACTTCATGGGGTTGCAAGAAGCTGGACACAACTCTGTGACTGAGCACATTCTGTATAAAATATTTTAGCAAACTAGAAATAGGAGAAGAAATAGAAATAGAAT
>NW_011396258.1:0-659 GCF_000754665.1 Bison bison bison | reverse complement strand
GGAAAAGACCCCCAGGTTCCAAATACCGCTCGACAAGTGGCCTCTCTCCCCGGGGACACCGCGAGAGGCAAGCGGAGTTCCATGCCTCAACCCAAGACGAGGCCTGACTCTCCTGTCCCCAGTCTGCAGGGACCCTGCGATCGGAGTCTGAAATCAGAGGAACCCTGAGGTTCCTGCCTCACCTGGAGATGAGGCCCTCTTCCAATGCACCAAACCCCGTGGAGTCCCGAGAGGCTCCCCCCCCCACCTCCAGTATCCCTGACTTCTCAGAGAAATCAGGAGAAGCCCCCTGAGGTCACCTGCACAAGTCGAGGGAAGCCAGGGTTTCCTGCCTCAACCCGAGAAAGACCTCGAGAGACCTTCTTCAACACGTCTCGAGGCCAGGTTCCCCTACCATGACTCGAGAGCAATGACGCGCACCCCCTCGCCACTCGCATGGAGACCCGACTTCCCTGGCGCCCCACGAGAGGCTCACTGACCTCGCCGTCGTACCTCGTGAGAAACCGCACCCTGGGGCCGCCGCTCGAGAACCACCCCGAGACTCCCCCGTCATCGCGGAGATGAGGGCCTTCGTCTCCTGCATGGCCTAGAGGCCAACCTCGCGACCTCTCTCCAAACGCCTCAGGAGGCTTGACTCCCTTTAGTCCACCCAGCGAGCT
>NW_011396257.1:0-614 GCF_000754665.1 Bison bison bison | reverse complement strand
GTGTACAGCACAGGGAAGTCCGCTCAGTGCTCTGTGGTGAAGCAAATGGGCAGGAAATCTAAAAGAGAGACAGACACGTAAATAGATAGATAGATAGATAGATGACTGATTCACTTTGCTGTACAGCAGAAATTGACAGAGCAGTGTAAAGCAACTATACGCCAATAAATGAATGAATGGATGAATGAATTTGAAAAAGGAACACAGTGGGCCCCCTAGAACTTGTGGAAATGAGGAGTCCACACCCAGGGTGCGGCACAGCGTCAGGGCTGCCCTCATGTTGGTCCACTGCCAACGGACCGCCTGGACCAGGCCTCTTCTACCCCAGAGACCTCGACGCGGAGGCAGGGAGGCAGCCAGTTGTGGTCTGTCCAGTGCTCTGCTCTTACTCACGCAGCCATCCCAAGGCTGAGATCCCCAGGAGAACAAGAAACCCACATTCCACCTCAGGACAACAGACACAGCTGCAGTCACTCACTTCGCGGACGTCCCGTTCAAGTTTTCTGTTCACGTCCTTGGACTTGAGGAGGTCCTTCCTGGCCGTGTCCAGGTCCTCCTCCAGATGTTTCACGTGGGCAGAGAGGGCTGCCAGGCGCTCCTCCATCTGGCTCTGC
>NW_011396256.1:0-777 GCF_000754665.1 Bison bison bison | reverse complement strand
TCCAGTTGAGGCAGGAACCTCAGGGTTCCTCTGATTTCAGACTCCGATCGCAGGGTCCCTGCAGACTGGGGACAGGAGAGTCAGGCCTCGTCTTGGGTTGAGGCATGGAACTCCGCTTGCCTCTCGAGGTGTCCCCGGGGAGAGAGGCCACATGTCGAGCGGTATTTGGAACCTGCGGGTCTTTTCCGGAGGATGCACGTGCGAGTCACTGCCCCTTCGTGTTGACTTCATTCACCGGTGGAGTTCGGAGAGGTGTCCGGGCATCGGGTTCTTACCAAGAGGGGACCGGGAAATCGGGGTGCTTCGCAATGTGGAAGCACCCACGAGGCCACGTCTGGAATGTCGTCGTGAGCCCAGCCTCATCCTGAGGTGCGACCGGAAGGTCAGGAACCCCTTCCAGACAAAGCAGGGGAGTCGACCCTCCTGTGGAAATCAGGAAGGTAGAAGGGGCTCAGAGGAAGTGGTGCCGGAAAACCTCGGTGTTCCTCTCCAGGGAGACCGGGATGCCGGGGAACTTTGTGGGGGCCCATCAAGGGTGCCAAGTACCGTTTCGACCTCCAATACCTAACGTGGGACTTCTCCTGAAACGCTGTAGCGGGAAAGGGCTTCATCTTGCGATGACGGGGGAACCACGTGGTTTTTCTCGAGTTGCGGCGGGATTCTCGAGTTACGACGGGGAATTCGGGATGCCTCTTGTGTTGGCCCAGGGAAGTCCAATCTTCCATTCGAGTTGCGAAGGAAAGCTGGGGATTGCTCTCGAGTGACTGCAGGCCAATA
>NW_011396255.1:0-645 GCF_000754665.1 Bison bison bison | reverse complement strand
CATCGGGTTCTTACCAAGAGGGGACCGGGAAATCGGGGTGCTTCGCAATGTGGAAGCACCCACGAGGCCACGTCTGGAATGTCGTCGTGAGACCGGCCTCATCCTGAGGTGCGACCGGAAGGTCGGGAACCCCTTCCAGACAAAGCAGGGGAGTCGACCCTCCTGTCGAGATCAGGAGGGTAGAAGGGGCTCAGAGGAAGTGGTGCCGGAAAACGTCGGTGTTCCTCTCCAGGGAGACCGGGATTCCGGGGAACTTTGTGGGGGCGCATCAAGGGTGCCAAGTACCGTTTCGACCTCCAATTCCTAACGTGGGACTTCTCCTGAGACGCTGTAGTGGGAAAGGGCTGCATCTTGCGATGACGGCGGAACCACGTGGTTTTTCTCGAGTTGCGGCGGGATTCTCGAGTTACAAAGGAAATTCGGGATGCCTCTTGTGTTGGCCCAGGGAAGTCCAATCTTCCATTCGAGTTGCGAAGGAAAGCTGGGGATTGCTCTCGAGTGACTGCAGGGCCAACAAACCTCATCTGGGCTTGTGTCCAGAAGCCAATGTTCCTCTCCAGGGGCGACCGGGATCTCGGGGTTGCATTCCAGACGCACCCGGGGAGACAGGCATTCATCTCGAGTGGAAGCAAAGAACCCCGCTCT
>NW_011396254.1:0-565 GCF_000754665.1 Bison bison bison | reverse complement strand
GGATCCTCCCTTTGTTCAAGCCCCTGACAAACACACCTGACACCACCTCTCGGTCCCGTCATCGAGCCAGGCTGGGTCCTGCCCATGATCAAGCAGCCGATAAACACTCCTTGGAGCACATCTCGGTCCCTGCACTGATCCAGGCTGGATCCTGCCCTTGTTCATCCCGACAGACACTCCCGAGGCCACAGCACAGTCCCTGCCATGACCCAGGCTGGGTCCTGCCTTTGTCAAGCCCCCGACAAACACTCTTGAGCCCACATCTCGGTCCATGCAACTGAATCGGGTCGGCCCTGCCCATGCCCAAGCTCTTTGTAGAACGCATATATCGTGTGTCAGGACTATAGGATGGCTGGTTTAGCTTGATCCTCTTGCTGCTCCAGGCCCCACAGGCTTGGGCCACAGGGCAGGCTGGGATGTGTTCTCACATGGAGAACAGAACCACTTTGAAAGGGCCTCCATAGGGTCGATGGCAGCCGTGCATGTCTCCGACACCGGTGAGTCGTGGAACTTAACGGGGAGCTGTCCTTAGCGTCTCCCCGGCCGGCATTCGCACAAGGTTCAG
>NW_011396253.1:0-751 GCF_000754665.1 Bison bison bison | reverse complement strand
GACGAGGCCTGACTCTCCTGTCCCCAGTCTGCAGGGACCCTGCGATCGGAGTCTGAAATCACAGGAACCCTGAGGTTCCTGCCTCAACTGGAGATGAGGCCCTCTTCCAATGCACCAAACCCCGTGGAGTCCCGAGAGGCCCCCCCACCCCCACCTCCAGTTTCCCTGACTTCTCAGAGCCACCATGAGAAGCCCCCTGAGGTCACCTGCACAAGTCGAGGGAAGCCAGGGTTTCCTGCCTCAACCCGAGAAAGACCTCGAGAGACCTTCTTCCACACGTCTCGAGGCCAGGTTCCCCTACCATGACTCGAGAGCAATGACACCCTCCCCCTCGCCACTCGCATGGAGACCCGACTTCCCTGGCACCCCACGAGGGGCTCACTGACCTCGCCGTCGTACCTCGTGAGAAACCGCACCCTGGGGCCGCCGCTCGAGAACCACCCCGAGACTCCCCCGTCATCGCGGAGATGAGGGCCTTCGTCTCCTGCATGGCCTAGAGGCCAACCTCGCGACCTCTCTCCAAACGCCTCAGGAGGCTTGACTCCCTTTAGTCCACCCAGTGAGCTCCAAGAGATACCCGTCGCGACTCGAGAGCAGAGCGGGGTTCTTTGCTTCCACTCGAGATGAATGCCTGTCTCCCCGGGTGCGTCTGGAATGCAACCCCGAGATCCCGGTCGCCCCTGGAGAGGGAACATTGGCTTCTGGACACAAGCCTAGATGAGTCTATGGCCCTGCAGTCACTCGAGAGCAA
>NW_011396252.1:0-583 GCF_000754665.1 Bison bison bison | reverse complement strand
ACCCAGTGAGCTCCAAGAGATACCCGTCGCGACTCGAGAGCAGAGCGGGGTCTTTGCTTCCACTCGAGATGGATGCCTGGTCTCCCCCGGGTGCGTCTGGAATGCAACCCCCGAGATCCCTTTCGCCCCTGGAGAGGAACACTGGCTTCTGGACACAAGCCTAGATGAGGTCTATTGGCCCTGCAGTCACTCGAGAGCAATCCCCAGCTTTCCTTCGCAACTCGAATGGAAGATTGGACTTCCCTGGGCCAACACAAGAGGCATCCTGAATTCCCCGTCGTAACTCGAGAATCCTGCCGCAACTCGAGAAAATCCACGTGGTTCCCCCGTCATCGCAAGATGAAGCCCTTTCCCGCTACAGTGTCTCAGAAGTCCCACGTTAGGTATTGGAGGTCGAAACGGTACTTGGCACCCTTGATGCGACCCACAAAGTTCCCCGACATCCCGGTCTCCCTCGAGAGGAACACCGAAGTTTTCCGGCACCACTTCCTCTGAGCCCCTTCTACCCTCCTGATCTGGACAGGAGGGTCGACTCCCCTGCTTTGTCTGGAAGGGGTTCCCGACCTTCCGGTCGCACCTCAGG
>NW_011396251.1:0-511 GCF_000754665.1 Bison bison bison | reverse complement strand
ACACACACACACACACACACACACACACACACACACACACACACACACACACACACCCAAGATCAGAACGAAACCAACAAAAAAATTGCTTTCTTACGTTTCACATGTCAGGATGGTGCCAGACACTATTATTGGATAGTCAAAAATCTCTTTTGTTTCTGTGTAAAAGGGAGGTCCTTTCAAGGCGTGAATGTTTCAGAACTTTAATTTATTTGGAAATGACCCAGCTCTTCAGTACACTGTCGTCACTTAGTTTAGCACAGGATAGAAACTCGGGTAACCCAAACACCTGGAGAAACGATTGTATGTTCAGTTCAGTTCAGTGGCTCAGTCGTGTCTGACTCTTTGGGACCCCGTGGCCTGCAGGACGCTGGGCTTCCGTGTCCATCACCAACTCCAGGGGCTTGCTCAAACTCATGTCCATCGAATCAGTGATGCCATCCAACCATCTTAGCCTCTGTCGTCCCCTTCTCCTCTGCCTTCAATCAAGACTCTCATAGGCAGATATTTC
>NW_011396250.1:0-649 GCF_000754665.1 Bison bison bison | reverse complement strand
AGCTCCATGCTTATTGCCTGCTGATTGCGTGGTTCGTGTCTGCTCAGCTCTTTGAGTATTGCCTCCTGAGGTCCCTGTTCGGTCGCCACCTGCCGGGGACCAGCCCCAACTGATCCAGGGTATTCGAAGGAGAGATGGCCTAGGCGACTATTTATATGCTAATCAGAGATGTCAAGAATAATAGTATGAGGAGAGCTCAGTAGGAAAATTCGGTGGAGAAAAGAGACTGAGTAGCTTGGTTTACGCGGAAGACCAATCAAACTTCAAGACAAGAAGTTTGCACCACTTACGTAGGCCGCAGGCGCCCTCTCGAATAGCGAAAGGTGCCTCACGCTAGACACCTTCTCGAGTGGGTCTTAGCAGCCCAGGCATAATTAGTAAGCGTGCTGGGTTCCGCGCGCCAGATGGAGACTCAGCTGGAAGTTAAAGGGAAGAATGACAAGGAACTTTATGAATTGGAGCTGTAAGTTAACTCTTTGACAGAGAGAGCGAGATGGTGGTGGGGGACAGCCCCCAGTGAAATCAGAGGTGAGAGCACAAAGCAATACAGTAGGCAGACTCCGGTTTTTTTGGGGGGGAGATGCTCGAGAATATCCGGGTGGACTCCTGAGGCTCCATCCCGCATTTGCGTATGCCGAGCTTCCTTCCT
>NW_011396249.1:0-691 GCF_000754665.1 Bison bison bison | reverse complement strand
AAGCAAAGAACCCCGCTCTGCTCTCGAGTCGCGACGGGTATCTCTTGGAGCTCACTGGGTGGACTAAAGGGAGTCAAGCCTCCTGAGGCGTTAGAAGAGAGGTCGCGAGGTTGGCCTCTAGGCCATGCAGGAGCAAGGGCCTCATCTCCGCGAGTACGGGGGGAGTCTCGGGATGGTTCTCGAGCGGCGGCCACAGGGTGCGGTTTCTCACGAGGTACGACGGCGAGGTCAGTGAGCCTCTCGTCGGGGAGCCAGGGGAAGTCGGGGTCTCCATGCGAGTGGCGAGGGGGAGCGCGTCATTGCTCTCGAGTCATGGTAGGGGAATCTGGCCTCGAGACGTGTTGAAGAAGGTCTCTCGAGGCCTTTATCGTGTTGAGGCAGGAAACCCTGGCTTCCCTCGACTTGTGCAGGTGACCTCAGGGGGCTTTTCATGGTGGCTCTGAGAAGTCAGGGAAACTGGAGGTGGAGGGGCCTCTCGGGACTCCACGGGGTTTGGTGCATTGGAAGAGGGTCTCATCTCCAGTTGAGGCAGGAACCTCAGGGTTCCTCTGATTTCACACTCTGATCGCAGGGTCCCTGCAGACTGGGGACGGAGAGTCAGGCCTCGTCTTGGGTTGAGGCATGGAACTCCGCTTGCCTCTCGAGGTGTCCCCGGGGAGGGAGGCCACTTGTCGAGCTGTATTTGGAACCT
>NW_011396248.1:0-574 GCF_000754665.1 Bison bison bison | reverse complement strand
CTTAAACGTCCATTCCTAGTTGCTCCAGTACCTCTGCAACTACTATATTTCAGTGAGTTTGTGCATGTCTGTTTTTTAATCCTTCTTGCTCTTTTATGGACTGTCCTGATCATCTTATCACTTTGCTTTCTTTATTTAATAATCTATATTGAAATTTATAGCTAATGTTTTAAATTTACATGTGGCAAGCTTCTTCCCGAACCCTTCTCATTCTCATCAGAAAGAAGTTCCATTGAAAGTAAGGAAAATCAACAAATCTCCACAATAATTGCCTCAAGTTCCCATATATCCCCCTATCATACTTTCCCACGAAATTCATAATACCTTATGTCATATCTCTGCATATTCTACCAGCCCTTGAATTGACTAATTACTACTCAGGCCTAATTTCTCCTTCTGACTACAAGCAGGCTGAGGTCTCCCTGAACTGTACTCCAGCTTTATTCATTTCTATTGTATTTCATTTACAATACTGAGCTTAGTTGTTGTAATAGATTTCTCAGTTTTCTGAGGAAAAGGACAATTTCTTATTAATTGATACCCACAAACAACTGTCCCAGTGATCCGTAGCAGT
>NW_011396247.1:0-596 GCF_000754665.1 Bison bison bison | reverse complement strand
CCAATATAATCAGAATCTACTACACCATACACCACCCAAATTACCTTGAAAAGAAAGCGAGCTACGCCCCAAGACAAATCTTACAATGTCCTCAGGTAGGGGGCCAGCCACTCCCGTTGGAATTGGAGTAACCTCGTCAAGGGTTAATATTGTTGCTAAATCCCCTTACCGTTTGGCTTTTCTCTTAGCCTGGGTGAGACCCCCCTGAGGGGGTTTTCTCCAAGGAGCACGCTCTGCATATTGTGCATGCAGTCTGTTTTAAAAGCTCCACTGTTTAAAAAACTTTTTATCTTTTTCAGGCTTAGGCAACACTTTGAGAGGCTTTGGGGGCAAAGTGGGAAACTCTTGGGCCCTGGAAGGCGCAAACGGAGGCGGCGGCTATCGCCCCAAATCAGAAAGTGGTGGATACATTTTTTAAAAGTTTGCACAGAGGGGGAGGTAGCTCGCCAGGGCGTCTGGCCACAGTGTCCTGTAAGTCCTCTCCTCTCTCCTCTGCTGATTTTTTCTTCCTTCTTCTCTTTAAATCTTTCTCAAGTTTTCTTTCCCTCACTCTATCTTTTTTCCTTCCTCTTCTCTTCTCTTTTACTTTCTATCAT
>NW_011396246.1:0-556 GCF_000754665.1 Bison bison bison | reverse complement strand
AGGCGCTCTGGCTCTGGCTGAGGAGCTTGCGCAGGCCAGCTGTCCCCTTGGCGTGGGTGCGTGCGAGTGTCTGTGTGTCTGTCTGTGTGCCTGCCTGTGGCTCGTCTGCTCTCGTCAGGAAGGTGGAGGGCTTGGCGTGGGGGCAAAGGGGGGCCTCGGTAGTGCGAAGGGGAGGGGCTGAGGCGCTCCGGTCGACCGCGCCTCCCTGGCTTCTGGTGGGTTTGGGCACCGGACAGGTGCCGGGCAAGTTGGGCGCTCAAGTTTCGCTGCGTCTAGGCCCGCAGGAGGTTCAGAGGCCCCTGGGCCGCGGGGGTTGGGAGGTGGCGGGCGCCGAAGACCGACACCTCCGGGGCCGCGCGGGCCTGAGCAGCGAATGGGATCGGGGGGAGGCCCGGCTCAGCGAGCGCGGCCGGGTCTGGAGTGGCCGCGGGTGGGAGGGCGCCGAGACCTCCGCACCCCTCAGCCCAGCCCCCAGGCCCCGCGCGCACGCACGCACGCACGCCCTCCCGGTCAATGGGGGTCCTGGAAGCCCCTCGGGCCCCCGGGCCCGGCCAGG
>NW_011396245.1:0-675 GCF_000754665.1 Bison bison bison | reverse complement strand
CAAGAGGCTTTTTAGTTCCTCTTCACTTTCTGCCATAATGGTGGTGTCCTCTGCATATCTGAGGTTATTGATATTTCTCCCGGCAATCTTGATTCCAGCTTGTGCTTCTTCCAGCCCAGCATTTCTCATGATGTACTCTGCCTATAAGTTAAATAAACAGGGTGACAATATACAGCCTTGATGTACTCCTTTTCCTATTTGGAACCAGCCTGTTGTTCCATGTCCAGTTCTAACTGTTGCTTCCTGACCTGCATACAGATTTCTCAAGAGGCAGGTCAGGTGGTCTGGTATTCCCATCTCTTTCAGAATTTTCCATAGATTATTATGATCCACATAGTCAAAGTCTTTGGCATAGTCAATAAAGCAGAAATAGATGTTTTTCTGGAAATTCTTGCTTTTTCCATGATCCAGCGGATGTTGGCAATTTAACCTCTGGTTCCTCTGCCTTTACTAAAACCAGCTTGAACATCTGGAAGTTCACGGTTCACGTATTGCTGAAGCCTGGCTTGGAGAATTTTGAGCATTACTTTACTAGTGTGTGAGATGAGTGCAATTGTGGGGTAGTTTAAGCATTCTTTGGCATTGCCTTTCTTTGGGATTGTAATGAAAACTGACCTTTTCCAGTCCTGTGGCCACTGCTGAGTTTTCCAAATTGGCTCGCATATTGAGTGCAGC
>NW_011396244.1:0-567 GCF_000754665.1 Bison bison bison | reverse complement strand
TGGCCGACAGCACAGAGCTGCCAGGTTGAGTCAAGTGACTCAGAAACTTGGCCCGTTTGACTGTTTTACCCCATGAAGAAGTGGGGTGGTAGAGGAATGAATGTGAGGAATGCCCAGGAATGCAGGTGAGCTCCATGGATACAGTTTAAAGCAATGAGAGGAGCGAGGGCAATAGAGTGAGTCCTGCCCCCCTACCCGAAGCCCCGTCCCAAGTCCAGCTTCTCTCTACAGACTTCATCATTGTTAATGGCTTGCCGTGTTTCCTCCAGAAGCTTTTCTACACCTGAGATGGAACTTCTTATTCATTATGGTTTATAGGGTTTAATACTGTTCTGAGTGCTTCTATTTGCTATGGGACACTTAGAGAATATTTTCTCACAATTAAAATATTTGGAGTTGATAACTACTCCTATAACCTGTTCTACACATTTTGGTGCAAGTCATTTTACATCCAGAAAGCAAGCGGTGCAGGCTGTGTCATTTGCTTTTTCATAGGCCCAGCTGATTCTAAACCTGGAGACCCTGAGAGCCGAACTGGACCAGACGAGGCTACGAGGGGCTCCCTTC
>NW_011396243.1:0-729 GCF_000754665.1 Bison bison bison | reverse complement strand
GAGGCCCCTCCCACCTCCAGTTTCCCTGACTTCTCAGAGCCACCATGAGAAGCCCCCTGAGGTCACCTGCACAAGTCGAGGGACCCCAGGGTGTCCTGCCTCAACCCGAGAAAGACCTCGAGAGACCTTCTTCAACACGTCTCGAGGCCAGATTCCCCTACTATGACTTGAGAGCAATGACGCGCTCCCCCTCGCCATTCGCATGGAGACCCGACTTCCTTGGCGCCCCACGAGAGGCTCACTGACCTCGCCGTCGTACCTAGGGAGAAACCGCACACTGTGGCCGCCGCTCGAGAACAACCCCGAGCCTCCCACGTCATCGCGACTTGAGGGACTTCGTCTCCTGTATGGCCTAGAGACCAATCTCTCGACCTCTCTCCAACGCCTCAGGAGGCTTGACTCCCTTTAGTCCACCCAGTGAGCTCCAAGAGATACCCGTCGCGACTCAAGAGCAGAGCGGGTTTCTTTGCTTCCACTCGTTATGAATGCCTGTCTCCCCGGGTGTGTGTGAAATGCAACCCTGAGATCCCTGTCGCCCCTGGAGAGGAACATTGGCTTCTGGACAGAAGCCTAGATGAGGTCTATTGGCCCTTCAGTCACTCGAGAGAAATCCCCAGCTTTCCTTCGCAACTCGAATGGAAGATTGGACTTCCCTGGGACAACACAAGAGGCATCCTGAATTCCCCGTCGTAATTCGAGAATCCTGCTACACCTCGAGAAAAACCACGT
>NW_011396242.1:0-508 GCF_000754665.1 Bison bison bison | reverse complement strand
CCAGTTGAGCAGCATGATTCGTCCCTGCTGAGCCCCATGCTATTGCCTGCTGATTGCGTGGTTCGTGTCTGGTCAGCTCTTTGAGTATTGCCTTCTGAGGTCCCTGTTTGGGCGCCACCTGCCAGGGACCAGTCCCAGCTGATCCAGGGTATTCGAAGGGGAGATGGCCTAGGCGACTATTTATATGCTAATCAGAGATGTCAAGAATAATAGAATGAGGAGAACTCAGTAGGAAAATTCGGTGGAGAAAAGAGACTGAGTAGCTTGATTTACGAGGGAGACCAATCAAACTTCAAGACAAGAAGCTTGCACCACCTACGTAGGCCGCAGGCGCCCTCTCGAATACCGGAAGGTGTCTCACCCTAGACACCTTCTAGAGTGGGTCTTAGCAGCCCAGGCATAATTAGTAAGTGTGGTGGGTTCCGCGCTCCAGATGGAGACTCAGCTGGAAGTTAAAGGGAAGAACGAAAAGTAACTCTATGAATTGGAGCTGTAATTTAACTCTTTG
>NW_011396241.1:0-507 GCF_000754665.1 Bison bison bison | reverse complement strand
TCGGTACCCAACTAACACAACTGGCTACACTCCGCTGTTTGTAAGCTTGCTTCCAGACATCCTGGGCTTGAAATTAAAAAACTGCTCTACTGTACTGTAAAGTACACAAAAGCACAGCCACCTGTAGTGGATGGACACACATGACCGTGCACGCCAGATGCATGAACTAATGTGATTGGACATGCAAACACACATCCGCATCTTTGAAAGTTCGAAACTCAAATGTTTGTATGAGGGGACTTTATCCATCTCTGGCTAATGTGTATTACTCATCAAATTCCTCTATAGTTCTCACTGAGAGTCTCTTCCACCCAACAGAACTGGAAACATGGTCATACAAAAATGTGTACACTAATGTTCACAGTGGCATTATTCATAATTGTCAAAAATGTAAACACCCAAACATCCATTTGGTGAGAAATGGATAAACAAAATGGGGTCTAGCCAAACAATGGAACAGTGTTCAGCCTGAAAATGAAAGGCAGTTCTGTTTCAAGCTACTCATGA
>NW_011396240.1:0-667 GCF_000754665.1 Bison bison bison | reverse complement strand
CTCCCCAAGCCCTGCCCAGCTCTAGCGTTCGCGCCCGGGAAGGAGCAGGCTGCGGGAGTGTGGGAGACGTGACCGGTGCCTGACTGGGGCCTCAGCTCAGCTCTCGCCTTCCCTTCGGACCTAGGAGCCAGGCGTCCTTGCAGAGGGCTTAGGGGCTGGGGGTGTGCACACTGCCAAAGCCTCCCGCAGGGAGAGCTCTTTCCGAGGGAAAGGAAGCGCCCCAGGCTGCCTTCCCAAGCCGGTGCTTCCCCACCCAGACTAAGCGCGGCACGGAGCGAATCAGGGTCACGGTGCCCCTGGCTTGGGGAGGCGGCTCCACAGCGAGTGTTGCTCCGTTTGTGCCCAGAAAGCGCCTGCCAGACCGGGCCTTCCCTGGAGCTGTCCTCCCGCCTAGAGGCAGGTGGATGTGCTGTGCGGGCTTCCCCTGTGCGTTTGGGCTCCCTAGCACAGCCGCAGCACAGGGGAAGCAGCCCGTGATCAGTGAGCTCCGGGCAGTACTTTGGTCCCAGGTTTGGAGCCCAATGCCCTGAACGCGGGAGAGAAGAGGCTGGCTGCCGGCGGGTGCTTGCAAGCCTGTTACTGGGAAGGACCGAGTGAGCTTCCACACCGGCGGAGCTCCAGCTCTGCGCCCAGGCGCGATAGCACAGAGCCCCGGCCGAGAGGCTGC
>NW_011396239.1:0-549 GCF_000754665.1 Bison bison bison | reverse complement strand
TTTTTTTTTAATATAAATTTCATCATTGAATTAAGATTAAGTTCTAACACTTGCTAAAGATTAAGAATATTACCATGTCATATGGACGGGGAAAAAAGCCCGCTTTTTTAAAAAGGGCCCATCTAAGATGAATAATACAAGAGAAACAATTATTATAAAAAATAACAATGACTCAACCAAGAGGATTGGTTTGTCTTTTAAATGAGTAGGCGCTTGAATGAGATAAACATTGCCATTGGCAAAAGAGCCTGCTTCCTGTTGCTAGGCAGAAATCAAGCTGGCTTTATTCAGATGGCAGTTTAAGTTTCTTAGCTGCCTCAGATGCTATTCCAGATAAGCTGAGAAGAAAGAACATGGATGGATGGACAAGGGGGCTGCCCCCAAGGCACTTAATATATCTGTTGCAGTTGTTATCTGATAATCTTAGAGAAACTCCCTTGGAGAAACCAAGTTAGCAATTTCAGGAAACAAAATGAGATCAAATAGGACACAGAACCAGGGCAATGGTAAGAAAAGAGCTTGATTACATTGCGATTAGACGATTAAGAC
>NW_011396238.1:0-512 GCF_000754665.1 Bison bison bison | reverse complement strand
TCACGAGGTACGACGGCGAGGTCAGTGAGCCTCTCGTGGGGCGGCCAGGGAAGTCGGGTCTCCATGCGAGTGGCAGGGGGAGCGCGTCATTGCTCTCGAGTCATGTAGGGGAACCTGGCCTCGTGACGTGTTGAAGAAGGTCTCTCGAGGCCTTTCTCGGGTTGAGGCAGGAAACCCTGGCTTCCCTCGACTTGTGCAGGTGACCTCAGGGGGCTTCTCATGGTAGCTCTGAGAAGTGAAGGAAACTGGAGTGGGGGGGCCTCTCGGGACTCCACGGGGTTTGGTGCATTGGAAGAGGGCCTCATCTCCAGTTGAGGCAGGAACCTCAGGGTTCCTCTGATTTCAGACTCCGATCGCAGGGTCCCTGCAGACTGGGGACAGGAGAGTCAGGCCTCGTCTTGGGTTGAGGCATGGAACTCCGCTTGCCTCTCGAGGTGTCCCCGGGGAGAGAGGCCACTTGTCGAGCGGTATTTGGAACCTGGGGGTCTTTTCCGGACGATGCACGGGCGAGT
>NW_011396237.1:0-837 GCF_000754665.1 Bison bison bison | reverse complement strand
GTTGGCCCAGGGAAGTCCAATCTTCCATTCGAGTTGCGAAGGAAAGCTGGGGATTGCTCTCGAGTGACTGCAGGGCCAATAGACCTCATCTAGGCTTGTGTCCAGAAGCCAATGTTCCTCTCCAGGGTCGACCGTGATCTCGGGGTTGCATTCCAGACGCACCCGGGGAGACAGGCATTCATCTCGAGTGGAAGCAAAGAACCCCGCTCTGCTCTCGAGTCGCGACGGGTATCTCTTGGAGCTCACTGGGTGGACTAAAGGGAGTCAAGCCTCCTGAGGCGTTTGGAGAGAGGTCGCGAGGTTGGCCTCTAGGCCATGTAGGAGACGAAGGCCCTCATCTCGCGAGGAAGGGGCAAGTTCGGGGTTGTTCTCTGGCGGCCCCAGGGTGCGGTTTCTCACGAGGTACGACGGCGAGGTCAGGGAGCCTCTCGTGGGGCGCCAGGGAAGTCGGGTCTCCATGCGAGTGGCGAGGGGGAGCGCGTCATTGCTCTCGAGTCATGGTAGGGGAACCTGGCCTCGAGACGTGTTGAAGAAGGTCTCTCGAGGACTTTCTCGGGTTGAGGCAGGGAACTCTGAAATTCCCTCGACTTGTGCAGGTAACCTCAGGGGGCTTCTCATGGTGGCTCTGAGAAGTCAGGGAAACTGGAGTTGGGGTGGGCCTCTCGGGACTCCACGGGGTTTGGTGCATTGGAAGAGGGCCTCATCTCCAGTTGAGGCAGGAACCTCAGGGTTCCTCTGATTTCAGACTCGGATCGCAGGGTCCCTGCAGACTGGGGACAGGAGAGTCAGGCCTCGTCTTGGGTTGAGGCATGGAACTCCGCTTGCCTCTCGAGGTGT
>NW_011396236.1:0-593 GCF_000754665.1 Bison bison bison | reverse complement strand
TGAGGTCTATTGGCCCTGCAGTCACTCGAGAGCAATCCCCAGCTTTCCTTCGCAACTCGGATGGGAGATTGGACTTCCCTGGGCCAACACAAGGGGCATCCCGAATTCCCCGTCGTAACTCGAGAATCCCGCCGCAACTCGAGAAAAACCACGTGGTTCCCCCGTCATCGCAAGATGAAGCCCTTTCCGCTACAGCGTCTCAGGAGAAGTCCACGCTAGGACTTGGAGGTCGAAGCGGTACTTGGCACCCTTGATGCGCCCCACAAAGTTCCCCGGCATCCCGGTCTCCCTGGAGAGGAACACCGAGGTTTTCCGGCACCACTTCCTCTGAGCCCCTTCTACCCTCCTGATCTCCACAGGAGGGTCGACTCCCCTGCTTTGTCTGGAAGGGGTTCCCGACCTTCCGGTCGCACCTCAGGATGAGGCCGGTCTCACGACGACATTCCAGACGTGGCCTCGTGGGTGCTTCCACATTGCGAAGCACCCCGATTTCCCGGTCCCCTCTTGATAAGAACCCGATGCCCGGGCACCTC
The DNA here is from genome assembly GCF_000754665.1 of Bison bison bison. Taxonomy (NCBI): domain Eukaryota; kingdom Metazoa; phylum Chordata; class Mammalia; order Artiodactyla; family Bovidae; genus Bison; species Bison bison. The sequence goes on along the minus strand of NW_011396236.1, from coordinate 60 downwards.
TCCGAACTCCACCCTGTGAATGAAGTCAACACGAAGGGGCAGTGACTCGCCCGTGCATCG
>NW_011396235.1:0-885 GCF_000754665.1 Bison bison bison | reverse complement strand
ACAAATGCTTTACTCACCACCATTACAACATTAGAGTTTTCTGAGTTTAACTGTATACTTACCTGTCCCAGCAGGTTGATAAAGAGTCCAAGCCTAAAGCCCCTTTAAGGAGGAGGCAAGCTTGCTTTCTTTTTCACATTCTTTTACCTAAGACAAGTAGGCATTGTAGGGAGCAGTATCTCAGGTTCAAGGACATTCCTCTTTTTGAGCTTTGGATGTATGTTATAGGAAAGGGTGTGGGCAAAACGCTCACATCCTTGAGATGTTTTTTGTCTATTCTCAGAGGCTAGTTGAGAAGTATATATGGCCCCACTTAAATTAGTGAGCCCCTTCTGATGTCTGTGTCAGAAGCTTTTTCGTCACCTTCACTTTAAATAAAATATACACAAAGCTCTGAGTGACTGAGACTGTCTTTGGCCCAGAGTAATATCTTCTTCTTAGACACCATGAATCCAGTGGCATCGGTCACCGTTGACTGCTAGGTTACCATCTTGGGGGCTTGTCCAAGATCTTCAAGACAAGGTAAGAACACTCAGAGTTGAGATTCTTTTGCTCTTTTACTGTGGTCTCTACTTTATTACGGAGAAGGCAATGGCACCCCACTCCAGTACTCTTGCCTGGAAAATCCCATGGGCAGAGGAGCCTGGTAGGCTGCAGTCCATGGGGTCGCTAAGAGTTGGACACGACTGAGTGACTTCACTTTCCCTTTTCACTTTCCTGCATTGGAGAAGGAAAGGGCAATCCACTACAGTACTCTTGCTTGGAGAATCCCAGGGGCAGGGGAGCCTGGTGGGCTGCCAACTCTGGGGTCTCACAGGGTTGGACACGACTGAAGCAACTTAGCAGCAGCAGCAGCAGCTGCTGCTTTACTAAATCAGAAGCATG
>NW_011396234.1:0-607 GCF_000754665.1 Bison bison bison | reverse complement strand
CACAGATAAATAGCCTGGAGACAAGGGTTGAGAAGATGCAAGAAAGGTTTAACAAGGACCTAGAAGAAATAAAAAAGAGTCAATAATAATGAATAATGCAATAAATGAAATTAAAAACACTCTGGAGGCAACAAATAGTAGAATAACAGAGGCAGAAGATAGGATTAGTGAATTAGAAGATAGAATGGTAGAAATAAATGAATCAGAGAGGATAAAAGAAAAACGAATTAAAAGAAATGAGACAATCTCAGAGACCTCCAGGACAATATTAAATGCTACAACATTCGAATCATAGGGGTCCCAGAAGAAGAAGACAAAAAAAAAAAAAAGAACCATGAGAAAATACTTGAGGAGATAATAGTTGAAAACTTCCCTAAAATGGGGAAGGAAATAATCACCCAAGTCCAAGAAACCCAGAGTCCCAAACAGGATAAACCCAAGGCGAAACACCCCAAGACACATATTAATCAAATTAACAAAGATCAAACACAAAGAACAAATATTAAAAGCAGCAAGGGAAAAACAACAAATAACACACAAGGGAATTCCCATAAGGATAACAGCTGATCTTTCAATAGAAACTCTTCAAGCCAGGAGGGAATGGCAA
>NW_011396233.1:0-615 GCF_000754665.1 Bison bison bison | reverse complement strand
TGGAAGGGGTTCCCGACCTTCCGGTCGCACCTCAGGATGAGGCCGGTCTCACGACGACATTCCAGACGTGGCCTCGTGGGTGCTTCCACATTGCGAAGCACCCCGATTTCCCGGTCCCCTCTTGGTAAGAACCCGATGCCCGGACACCTCTCCGAACTCCACCCTGTGAATGAAGTCAACACGAAGGGGCAGTGACTCGCCCGTGCATCGTCCGGAAAAGACAACCAGGTTCCAAATACCGCTCGACAAGTGGCCTCTCTCCCCGGGGACACCTCGAGAGGCAAGCGGAGTTCCATGCCTCAACCCAAGACGAGGCCTGACTCTCCTGTCCCCAGTCTGCAGGGACCCTGCGATCGGAGTCTGAAATCACAGTAACCCTGAGGGTCCTGCCTCAACTGGAGATGAGGCCCTCTTCCAATGCAACAAACCCCGTGGAGTCCCGAGAGGCCCCCCCCCACATCCAGTTTCCCTGACTTCTCAGAGCCACCATGAGAAGCCCCCTGAGGTCACCTGCACAAGTCGAGGGAAGCCAGGGTTTCCTGCCTCAACCCGAGAAACGACCTCGAGAGACCTTCTTCAACACGTCTCGAGCCCAGGTTCCCCTACACGACTCGA
>NW_011396232.1:0-656 GCF_000754665.1 Bison bison bison | reverse complement strand
CCTCATCTCCAGTTGAGGCAGGAACCTCAGGGTTCCTCTGATTTCAGACTCCGATCGCAGGGTCCCTGCAGACTTGGGACAGGGGAGGCAGGCCTCGTCTTGGGTTGAGGCTTGGAACTCCTCTTGCCTCTCGAGGTGTCCCCTGGGAGAGAGGCAACTTGTCGAGCTGAATTTGGAACCTGAGGTTTTTTTCTGATAGATGCACTGGCGAGTCACTGCCCCTCCGTGTTGACTTCACTCACAGGGTGCAGTTCGCAGAGGTGTCCGGGCATCGGGTTCTTATCAAGAGGGGACCGGGAAATCGCGGTCCTTCGGAATGTGGAACCACCCACGAGGCCACGTCTGGAATGTCGTCGTGAGACCGGCCTCATCCTGAGGTGGGACCGGAAGGTCGGGAACCCCTTCCAGACAAAGCAGGGGTGTCGACCCTCCTGTCGAGATCAGGAGGCTAGAAGGGGCTCAGATGAAGTGGTGCCGGAAAACCTCGGTGTTCCTCTGGAGGGAGACCGGGATGTCAGGGAACTTTGTGGGTCGCCTCAAGGGTGCCAAGTACCGTATGGACCTCCAATTCCTAACGTGGGACTTCTCCTGAAATGCGGTAGCGGGAAAGGGCTTCATCTTGCGATGACGGGGGAACCACGTGGTTTTTCTCGAGT
>NW_011396231.1:0-816 GCF_000754665.1 Bison bison bison | reverse complement strand
AAAGAACCCCGCTCTGCTCTCGAATCGCGACGGGTATCTCTTGGAGCTCACTGGGTGGACCCAAGGGAGTCAAGCCTCCTGAGGCGTTTGGAGAGAGGTCGCGAGATTGGTCTCTAGGCCATGCAGGAGACGAAGGCCCTCATCTCTCGATGACGGGGGAATCTCGGGGTTGTTCTCGAGCGGCGGCCCCAGTGTGCGGTTTCTCACGAGGTACGACGGCGAGGTCAGTGAGCCTCTCGTGGGGCGCCAGGGAAGTCGGGTCTCCATGCGAGTGGCGAGGGGGAGCGCGTCATTGCTCCCGAGCCATGGTAGGGGAATCTGGCCTCGAGACGTGTTGAAGGTCTCTCGAGGTCTTTCTCGGGTTGAGGCAGGAAACACTGGGTTCCCTCGATTTGTGCAGGTGACCTCAGGGGGCTTCTCGTGGTGGTTCTGAGAAGCCAGGGAAACTGGAGGTGGGAGGGGCCTCTCGGGACCCCACTGGGTTTGGTGCATTGGAAGAGGGCCTCATCTCCAGTTGAGGCAGGAACCGCAGGGTACCTCTGACTTCAGACTCCGATCGCAGGGTCCCTGCAGACTGGGGACACGAGAGTCAGGCGTCTTCTTGGGTTGAGGCATGGAACTCCGCTTGCCTCTCGAGATGTCCCCGGGGAGAGAGGCCGCTTGTCGAACTGTATTTGGAACCTGGGGTTTTTTCCGAACGATGCACGGAAAAACTGCCCCTTCGTGTGGAATACATTCACAGGGTGGAGTTCGGAGAGGTGTCCGGGCATCGGGTTCTTCTCAAGAGGGGACCGGGAAATCAGGGTCCTACGGAAT
>NW_011396230.1:0-816 GCF_000754665.1 Bison bison bison | reverse complement strand
CCCTCCTCAACTCGACAGGAGGGTCGACTCCCCTGCTTTGTCTGGAAGGGGTTACCGACCTTCCGGTCGCACCTCAGGATGAGGCCGGTCTCACGACGACATTCCAGACGTGGCCTCGTGGGTGCTTCCACATTGCGAAGAACCCCGATTTCCCGGTCCCCTCTTGATAAGAACTCGTTGCCCGGACACCTCTCCGAACTCCACCCTGTGAATGAAGTCAACATGAAGGGGCAGTGACTCGCCCGTGCATCGTCCGGAAAAAAAACCCAGGTTCCAAATCTAGCTCGACAAGTGGCCTCTCTCCCCGGGGACAACTCGAGAGGCAAGCGGAGTTCCATGCCTCAACCCAAGACGAGGCCTGACTCTCCTGTCCCCAGTCTGCAGGGACCCTGCGATCGGAGTCTTAAATCAGAGGAACCCTGAGGTTCCTGCCTCAACTGCAGATGAGGCCCTCTTCCAAGGCACCAAACCCCGTGAAGTCCCGAGAGGCCCCTCCCACCTCCAGTTTCCCTGACTTCTCAGAGCCACCATGAGAAGCCCCCTGAGGTCACCTGCACAAGTCGAGGGAAGCCAGGGTTTCCTGCCTCAACCTGAGAAAGACCTCGAGAGACCTTCTTCAACACGTCTCGGGGCCAGATTCCCCTACCATGACTCGGGAGCAATGACGCGCTCCCCCTCGCCACTCGCATGGAGACCCGACTTCCCTGGCGCCCCTCGAGAGGCTCACTGACCTGGCCGTCGTACCTCGTGAGAAAACGCACCCTGGGGCCGCTGCTCGAGATCCACCCCGAGACTCCCCCGTCATCGCGGAGATGA
>NW_011396229.1:0-538 GCF_000754665.1 Bison bison bison | reverse complement strand
AAAGCCCAATCCTGATAGTCTAGGGCAGAATGGGGGGCAACCAGATGATTTGGGGGGGGGGGAATGCATCATTTTAATGGCCCTTAGGAGCCCTCCAAACTCACCTGTCATCCTCATCTCTCTAAGTCAACTCTGTTGTGTCACAAGGCAGGGAGCATGTGTCTCCTCCAAACCTTGACCCACAGCCATAGTATAGAGGCTTTGATTCTGTTCTCTCCCACATTTCACCATCATCTAGATTGTAATATCCTGCCTAAAGTACCTCCATGATAATTAGGCTGTATTGAAGTGTCTGTGGAAATGAGAATCATCCCACTTTCCTCCTATAGTTCAGTTCAGTCTCTCAGTCATGTCTGACTCTTTGAGAGGTGGTCTTAAAGCACTTTCAAGACCATTTAATTCTGGGCCACCTCCCAGAAGCTTTTTCCATCCCACCTCCTTTGTTCTAGCTTCCATTCAGACACTGCTGTCTTCAGGCTGTGAGACTGCACTGAATACACTTGCCCTTTCTCCACTTGGAGCTGTCTTGCTTCAAGTC
>NW_011396228.1:0-804 GCF_000754665.1 Bison bison bison | reverse complement strand
AAAAACCCCCAGGTTCCAAATACCGCTCGACAAGTGGCCTGTCTCCCCGGGAACACCTCGAGAGGCAAGCGGAGTTCCATGCCTCAACACAAGACGAGGCCTTACTCTCCTTTCCCAAGTCAGCAGGGACCCTGGGATCGGAGTCTGAAATCAGAGGAACCCTGAGGTTCCTGCCTCAACTGGAGATGAGGCCCTCTTCCAATGCACCAAACCCAGTGGAGTGCCGAGAGGCCCCTCCCACCTCCAGTTTCCCTGACTTCTCAGAGCCACCATGAGAAGCCCCCTGAGGTCACCTGCACAATTCGAGGGACTGAAGGGTGTCCTGCCTCAACCCGAGAAAGACCTCGAGAGACCTTCTTCAACACGTCTTGAGGCCAGATTCTCCTCCCATGACTCGAGAGCCATGACGCCCTCCCCCTCGACATTCGCATGGAGACTCGACTTCCCTGGCGCACCACGAGAGGCTCACTGACCTCGCCGTCGTACCTAGGGAGAAACCGCACACTGTGGCCGCCGTTCGAGAACAAACCTGAGACTCCGCTATCATCGCGAGTTGAGGGCCTTCGTCTCCTGTATGGCCTAGAGACCAATCTCTCGACCTCTCTCCAACGCCTCAGAAGGCTTGACTCCCTTTAGTCCACCCAGTGAGCTCCAAGAGATACCCGTCGCGACTCGAGAGCAGAGCGGGGTTCTTTCCTTCCACTCGACATGAATACCTGTCTCACCGGGTGTGTCTGGAATGCAACCCCGAGAGCCCTGGCGCCCCTGGAGAGGAACACTGGCTTCTGGACACAAGCCTAGATG
>NW_011396227.1:0-599 GCF_000754665.1 Bison bison bison | reverse complement strand
TATCTATATTCTGTTCTGCGGCAGTGATTTCCACCATTCTATCCTCCAGGTCACTTCTCTGTTTTGCTACCTCATTATTCTGCTATTGATTTTTTCTAGTATATTATTCATCTCTGTTTGTTTGTTTGTTCTTTAATTCTTCTACGTTTTTGGTAAAACCTTTAATCACTTTTTAAAATCGAGATGCATATCAGAATTATATTGGAATTAAAAAAAAAATGCCCAGATACTTCTTTTTCTCGCCAAAGCTCCAGATGTGTTTCTAATGAGCAGCCATGTTTAAAAACAACCAGACTGTGTGATGATCTTTTACTTTTATCTACTTTGTTTCACTTTTTCTATTTCATATTCGGTGCTCCCATGTCATTTAGCTTATGTTTTCCAGTTTCTCCCTCTCTCCTTTTTTTTTCTTCTGAAGCCTTTATCAAGTTTAGCCGCCTCATGGACTGTAGCCCACCAAGCCCCTCTATCCAGGGGACATCCCAGGCAAGAATACTAGAGTGGGTTGTCATTTTCTTCTCCAGGGGATCCTCCTGACCCAGGGATTGAACCCATGTCTCCTGCATTGACAGGTGAATTCTTTACCTCTGAGCCACCAA
>NW_011396226.1:0-535 GCF_000754665.1 Bison bison bison | reverse complement strand
CTTCAGCTCAAAGCGCTGAAATAACACAGTCATAGAGGCTTTTCCTATGTTTGCAGATGAGGAATTTAACCTTTATTCTGATTCTCAGTATATTGTCAGGTTGTTTCCACATATTAAAACTGAGGTTTTGTCTGAAAATAAAACTACCATATTTCATTTGTTAACTAAATTACAAAAACAATTAAAAAAAAATAAAATATTTTTCATTGGACACATTTGGGCTCATTCCAGATTGCCCGGCCCTTAAAATGCCTTTAATGATTTGGCTAACTTGTTAACCAGAAATACAGTGGCTACTGTGATTGAGGAGGCCAGAGCCTCTCACTCACTTCATCATCAATATGCTACTGCTTTAAGATATCAATTCCAAATTCCCAGAGAGACTGCTCGAGAGATTGTGCATTCTTGCCTACACTGCCCCACTGTTTATAATAGTCTACCTATGGGAGTTAATTCTTGCAGTCTCAAACCTAATGTACTCTGGCAAATGGATGTAACTCATGTCTCTTCATTTGGAAAACTGTCCTTTGTTCAT
>NW_011396225.1:0-735 GCF_000754665.1 Bison bison bison | reverse complement strand
GGAATGAATATCATCATTCCCTGTTTATATTGTATGCTTTACAGCTGAATTGATGCATTTTTTTAAAGATTCTGGCCTGGAAGCTGATCTCCAGCAGTTGGCTCTGGCAAAGACTGGGGGTGAAGGTGGAGATGGTTCCGATGTCAGGGAGGAGTTTGCATCAAATATAGAGCCTGGTGAAATGCCAGAAGCAGGTATGTCATCCATTCAGAAATTAACTTATGTGGTTTCTGTTTTTCAGAATATTATATCTTTACTAATACAGAGGGAACATTACTATTATTTTAATAACAGAGTTCATATATTCTTTGAAAGATAGTTCAGACCCCAGATGCCTGAGTGCCTGACTTACAGACTTTCAAATAAAGAAACAGGATCAAAGCCATATCGAATTGAAAATAGGAAACCGTTTTCTTCTCTTGAGTATAAGTACTTTAAGCAACAGCTAATAATTTTCAGGTTCTTTTATAATTTCTGCTTGTAGCAAATATGGAATGCATTTGTAATAAATATCAGTTTATATGAAATATGCTTAGGCATCCAAGTAGGTTCTAGTACCAGCTTTAGCATAATGTGTGTGATTCTGTGAAATCCCTTAACTTCTAAACTCAACTTTACTCATGTAAGTTGTGAATTCAGAACAGATACACGCAGATGCTGATTTTTCAATGCTAATTTCTGCATTCTCTGATTCTCTTTGATGGAATGCATACAAGAATACTCTGTTTTGTATGA
>NW_011396224.1:0-899 GCF_000754665.1 Bison bison bison | reverse complement strand
TCGAGACGTGTTGAAGAAGGTGTCTCGAGGTCTTTCTCGGGTTGAGGCGGAACCTGGGTCCTCGACTTGTGCAGGTGACCGTCCAGGGGGCCTCTCATAGTGGCTCTGAGAAGCCAGGGAAACTGGAGGTGGGAGGGGCCTCTCGGGACTCCACTTGGTTTGGTGCATTGGAAGAGGGCCTCATCTCCAGTTGAGGCAGGAACCGCAGGGTACCTCTGATTTCAGACTCCGATCGCAGGGTCCCTGCAGACTGGGGACAGGAGAGTCAGGCCTCGTCTTGGGTTGAGGCATGGAACTCCGCTTGCCTCTCGAGATGTCCCCGGGGAGAGAGGCCGCTTGTCGAGCTGTATTTGGAACCTGGGGTTTTTTCCGAACGATGCACGGAAAAACTGCCCCTTCGTGTGGACTTCATTCACAGGGTGGAGTTCGGAGAGGTGTCCGGGCATCGGGTTCTTCTCAAGAGGGTACCGGGAAATCGGGGTACTACGGAAGTTGGAACCACCCACGAGGCCACGTCTGGAAGGTCTTCGTGAGACCGGCCTCATCCTGAGGTGCGACCGGAAGGTCGGGAACCCCTTCCAGACAAAGCAGGGGAGTCGACCCTCCTGTCCAGATCAGGAGGGGAGAAAGGGCTCAGAGGAGGGGGTGCCGGAAAACCTCAGTGTTCCTCTCGAGAGAGTCCGGGATTTCGGGGAACTTTGTGGATCGCATCAAGGGTGCCAAGTGCCCTTTCGACCTCCAGTTCCTAACGGGGGACTTCTCCTGAGACGCTGTAGCGGGAAAGGGCTTCATCTTGCGATGACGGGGGAGCCACGTGGTTTTTCTCGAGTTATGGCGGGATTCTCGAGTTACGACGGGGAATTCAGGCTGCCTCTTGTGTTGGCCCAGGCAAGTCCAAT
>NW_011396223.1:0-746 GCF_000754665.1 Bison bison bison | reverse complement strand
ATGTTTTTGTCTATCCAACTTCCATCACCTGGCTAGGTCAATCTGGAAGCTCATACTCACAAGCATACTGGCAGGGACTTCTATGCGCATGTGAGCACACACATGTACGTGTACACAGTAACATCCCTGAGAGGAAACTTGCACACGTGCAGAATTACAAGCTTTCTTCTCTAGGAATATGAATTTTGGTAAGCACCTTTGTACTCACAATGAAAAAGTAATTTTCTTTGTCCTGGTTGTTTCCTTTCACTTGTTAATTAATCATGTCACCTTGCACTTCTAACTCTGTGCTGCTTCTGCTGCTAAGTCACTTCAGTCAAGTCTGAGTCTGTGTGACCCCATAGATGGCAGCCCACCAGGCTCCCCCGTCCTGGGGATTCTCCAGGCACGACCACTGGAGTGGGTTGCCATTTCCTTCTCCAATGCATGAAAGTGAAAAGTGAGAGGGAAGTCGCTTAATCATGTCTGACTCTTCGCGACCCCTGCATAGGACTGCAGCCTCTCAGGCTCCTCTGTCTATGGGAATTGCCAGGCAAGAGTACTGGAGTGGGGTACCATTGCCTTCTCCATCTAACTCTGTGACTTATCCTCAAAGGTTACAAAATCTTGGCATTTGCTAGTGACACGGACTGACCTGCAGAGCAGCGAGCAGGGTTGGAAGCACTGGCCATGAACAGCTGTATGACATGCGCTTGCGTTCTGCATTCTCCCATCACCTTGGACAGCTTCACAGTACCAGTCACATT
>NW_011396222.1:0-585 GCF_000754665.1 Bison bison bison | reverse complement strand
AAATAGAACTGTTTTCTTAATTTTTTTCTAGATAGTTTGTTGTTAATGTTTACAAACACAACTGATTGTTGTGTGTTATTTTGTGTCCTGCAGCTTTGTTGAATTCATTTCTTAGTTCTAACATTTCCTGGACACTCGGAACATTCACCCCACTCTCACTTTCCCCCACCAAGAAAGGTCACAATCTCTCTTGGTACTGAACTGTGCCAGCCTGAGACAAGGGCTAATGCCAATAAAGTCAAATTCGAGTACAGCTGATCTAAGCTATATGCTTACCTGTGGTAATGCAATTTCTTAATTGCATTCTGGACCTTCTATAAAGGTATTTTGTTACTTATACAACGTTAAAATCTGGGCTGCTGAGGGGATGCAGGGGCTGGGAATTCCCATTCCACTGTATTACAGATGCCACTCAGTCAGGACCGTTTTCTTTATTTCCCGATACCAACAATTTTTCTGTGTTCATTCACATTGGCAAGCAAATGCCAGTTCTCTTGACATGTTATCTTGTTCTGAACCACAAAGGGAGATTCAAGGACTTGATTCATTATACAAAATACCAAAACCTTTATACTTACACTGAAA
>NW_011396221.1:0-793 GCF_000754665.1 Bison bison bison | reverse complement strand
CCCCCCTCCCCCCCACCACACACACACCACCACCCCCACTGTTGACAGCCTTGTGACGAGAAACGGTCCCCGAAACAAGAATCAGACAAACCAGAGAAGCCCAGATGATAGTCCTTGAGATGAAGGAACTAAGCAGCTGGTTGCGATGGCACCAAGGGGAAAGGTTGCTCTTTTTGTCTGCCCCTCTACTCCTTTCTTCCTGGACGCCTTAGGGTTTTGTCATGGAGATTTGAAATAAAGTGCACAAAAGTCATATGTGTTGAATCAAGATTTTGCATTTAACCATCTCTCAAAAAGGAAGAGAGCTTCACCTGCACATGTTTCTTTCAAAACCGTCAATTGCTCTTCAATTCTGGGGTTTCTCTCTTGCCTTGTTCAGTTAGCCTTAACAGTAAAAATCAACGAAAACTACATAAAGATTCAAAGATACCAACAAAGGACAGCTTCTGTTTCTGAAATCATCTTCCCATTTAGTAGAACACGAGCTCTATTCTTTGGTATTTTGCCTAGGGAATTAGCAATGTCCTGGTTCAGATGGCAAGGCATCCGCGCGCAGGAGACTGGGGTTTGATCCCTGGGTCCGGGAAGATCCCGACCGGAGAAGGAAATGGCAACCCACTCCCAGTATCCTCGCCTGGGAAATGCCACGGACAGAGGAGGCTGATGGGTCGACAGTCCATGGGTTGTATTAAAGTTGGGCTCAACCCAGCAACTACGAACCACAAGTATTTCCAAAGACCACACTCAAGTGTGTGTGTGTGTGTGTGTGTGTGTGTGTGTATCTCCTCTTGCT
>NW_011396220.1:0-781 GCF_000754665.1 Bison bison bison | reverse complement strand
GGGTCAGTGTGCCCAGTTAGAAGGATAAAAAATATAAGATTCAACTATACGCTGCCTGTAAGAAACTCACTGTAAAGATGATGATGCAAGTGTTAAAGGATGGGAGATATATGGATGTTGACACCCACTGGGAGATAGCCAGAGTAGCTAAGTTAATATTAGACAAAGGAGATTTCAGAGCAAAGAATACCCCTGGAGATAATACCCCTTTTATAATCTCAAGCATCTATAAACCTAACAACACAACTTCAACTGTGTCACCAAACAAGTGGATGGAACAGGAGGACAAAGAAACCTAAAATGCACAACACTATTAACCAGCTTGACAGAGAACACGCATCCTACTCAAGTGCACATAGAATATTTACCCACAGAGATCACATTCCAGCACGTTAAAGAAATCAGTAAATTTATATAAATTCAACTCGTGCAAATTATAGTAGCAATCAGTAACAACAGAAATTAGCCAGATAGATGGGTGGATACCTGGAAGATCAACCAAGAACTTATTTCCCAATACTCTGTGGGTCCCCAAAGAAACCAAAAGGCTATTTTCAGCTGCCTGAAAATGAAAACACATCAAAGACTACAGGATGTAGCTCACTCACTACATGGGAAGTTTACAGAACTGAGTTGTATTAGAAAAGGATAAAGGTTTAAAATTAATGACAAGCTTCCACCTTAAAGTAGAAAAAGTTAGAAAAGCAAGGAAGACATACTAGACAGACATGAAAGAGAAAACACAAAGTTAATGAAACCAAAGCTGGATAAGATTATTGAT
>NW_011396219.1:0-744 GCF_000754665.1 Bison bison bison | reverse complement strand
TACTCACATAATTGGTACTTCACTAACATGAACATTCCAATAAGCACATTTATTTTTCCTAAAATTTCTGCTAATGAGAAATTCTCATCAACATGAGGAAACATAGTTCTTTTCCAGATAAGTGATGGTACAGGAATTTTTCTTCAAAATCAGTCAGTTCCTGAAAATATCTAGCTATTTATCAAAATGTCCTGACGTTTTCCCAGAGCACAGATTCATTCTGTCCTGGAAACTTAGTTGTTTTACAGAGGTGTCAAAGGCCAGAGACTGGCATGATAATAATTTAATTCTTGTATAAGAAGGTGGCAAATGCCCAGGAAACGTAAAAATATGTAGATGATATCTTAGAAAAAGAGAGACTGAAGGAAAAAAAAATAATAATATATATATATATAAAAGAGAACAGGCAGGTATAGTTAGTCGTACTCATGTAATATTAATAGGTAAACCTTAAATTGAGTTTGGATCATAGAAAAAGCAAGGGGGCTTCATAAAGTCATCTACATCTACTTTATTATCTCTTACTGGCTTAGACTGTGTGTGAAAATGAGGTCATTCAGTCATGTCTGACTCTTTGTGACCCCATGGACTGTAGCCTACCATTTCCTTCTCCTGGGGATCTTCCAAACCCAGGTACCAAACTGGTTCTGCCCCATTGCAGGCAGATGCTTTATCATCTGATATACCAGGGAAGACCTTTGACTGTGAGGGTCACAACAAATTGTGGAAAATTCTTAAGGAGAT
>NW_011396218.1:0-882 GCF_000754665.1 Bison bison bison | reverse complement strand
AGACTGGGGACAGGAGAGTCAGGCCTCGTCTTGGGTGGAGGCATGGAACTCCGCTTGCCTCTCGAGATGTCCCCGGGGAGAGAGGCCGCTTGTCGAGCTGTATTTGGAACCTGGGGTTTTTTCCGAACGACGCACGGAAAAACTGCCCCTTCGTGTTGACTTCATTCACAGGGTGGAGTTCGGAGAGGTGTCCGGGCATCGGGTTCTTATCAAGAGGGGACCGGGAAATCGGGGTCCTACAGAATGTGGAACCACCCACGAGGCCACGTCTGGACTGTCTTCGTGAGACCGGCCTCATCCTGAGGTGCGACCGGAAGGTCGGGAACCCCTTCCAGACAAAGCAGGGGAGTCGACCCTCCTGTCCAGATCAGGAGGGGAGAAAGAGCTCAGAGGAGTGGGTGCCGGAAAACCTCGGTGTTCCTCTCGAGGGAGACCGGGATTTCGGGGAACTTTGTGGTTCGCATCAAGGGTGCCAATTGCCCTTTCGACCTCCAATTTCTAACGTGGGACTTCTCCTGAGACGCTGTAGCGGGAAAGGGCTTCATCTTGCGATGACGGGGGAGCCACGTGGTTTTTCTGGAGTTACGGCGGGATTCTAGAGTTACGACGGGGAATTCAGGCTGCCTCTTGTGTTGGCCCAGGCAAGTCCAATCTTCCATTCGAGTTGCGAAGGAAAGCTGGGGATTGCTCTCGAGTGACTGCAGGGCCAAGAGACCTCATCTAGGCTTGTGTCCAGAAGCCAATGTTCCTCTCCAGGGGCGACAGGGATCTCGGGGTTGCATTCCAGACGCACCCGGGGAGACAGGCATTCATCTCGAGTGGAAGCAAAGAACCCCGCTCTGCTCTCGAATCGCGACGGGTATCTCTTGGAGCTCACTGGGT
>NW_011396217.1:0-573 GCF_000754665.1 Bison bison bison | reverse complement strand
GAGCCACCATGAGAAGCCCCCTGAGGTCACCTGCACAAGTCAAGGGAAGCCAGGGTTTCTGCCTCAACCCGAGAAAGACCTAGAGAGACCTTCTTCAACACGTCTCGAGGCCAGATTCCCCTACTATGACTTGAGAACAATGACGCGCTCCCCCTCACCATTCGCATGGAGACCCGATTTCCTTGGCGCCCCACGAGAGGCTCACTGACCTCGCCGTCGTACCTAGGGAGAAACCGCACACTGTGGCCGCCGCTCGAGAACAACCCTGAGACTCCCCCATCATCGCGAGTTGAGGGCCTTCGTCTCCCGTATGGCCTAGAGACCAATCTCTCGACCTCTCTCCAACGCCTCAGGAGGCTTGATTCCCTTTAGTCCACCCAGTGAGCTCCAAGAGATACCCGTCGCGACTTGAGAGCAGAGCGGGGTTCTTTGCTTCCACTCGACATGAATGCCTGTCTCCCCGGGTGTGTCTGGAATGTAACCCTGAGATCCCTGTCGCCCCTGGAGAGGGACATTGGCTTCTGGACACAAGCCTAGATGAGGTCTATTGGCCCTGCAGTCACTCGAGAGCAA
>NW_011396216.1:0-817 GCF_000754665.1 Bison bison bison | reverse complement strand
AGAGAGACGGAGAACGGGAGACGGACAGGGGGACAGGGGATGGCATCCGCTCCGACGATAGACACACTGGCACAGACCGTGACACACCTCAGAGAGAGGCCGTGCGGCAGAAGCAGCTCCCTAAGGAGGGGCGTCAGCCTTGGGCCGGCGGCCCGGCCGGACGCAGTGCCCTGGGGCTGGCAATCACCCGTGGGGACCCCGGACTTCCTCGCATCCGAGGTCTCAAAGGTCCCTTCGGCTTGGCCACCTACGGCGAGACCCAGCCCCGCCCCCAGGCCAGAGGGTGAGTGCGGGAGAGTGTGTGTGTGAGTGTGTCGGTGGGCGACGGTGGGGTCTGGTCGACTGGGGCCGGGGGGAACCCGAGAATGGAGGGGACAGGGTGTGGCGGCCGGGGTTTGGAAGTCTGTGTGGTCCTCTTGCTGTCTGTCTCTCTCTCTCCCTCTTTCTCCGTCTCCCTTACCTGTGGTCTCCGGCTCTTGACCTTTCTCGGCGGCGGTGGGCGGGGTGTGTGTGTGTGCGTGACTGTTTTGTGTGTGTGTGTGTGTGTGTGTGTGAGTGTTGTGCGCGCGCGCCTGCGGGAGACCCAGCGGTTGCCTGCGAGGATGCGTCGAGGGGTGGGGCTGGGGACGGGCCGGGGGCTGCGGCTGCGGCGGGGGCTGGGGCCGGGGCCCCGCCCAGAAGTGCCTGAGGCCTGCCAAGGGAGCCCCAGACAGAGAGCACCCCCTCCACCCCCGCCCTCGCCGGTCCTCTGGTTTCCTGGAAGCCGAATGCGGAGGGGCTCGCGGGCCGCCCGGAGGCAACCCAGGTCTGCAGCGGG
>NW_011396215.1:0-835 GCF_000754665.1 Bison bison bison | reverse complement strand
ACACACACACACACACACACACACACATACACACACACACAGGCACATACCCCCTTGCTTGAGGACACAGTGTGCAACAGGGACTGCAAATCCTGACCAGGTAAGCAGTGACATGACACTACCCGGCACACACAAGTCAGGAGGAGGACAGTAGGTGTGAGAAACAGCCCCTGGTTGGGGGATGCAGACCACCTTAGATGCAAAACACCAGAGGGGACACGGAGCCATGAGTGTGTCTGATGGTATGGCAGGGCCGGAGGCATCAGTGTTGGCTGGGCAAGTGGAAGGACCCAGCATTGTTGGAAACTCCTGTTCCAGTGTGCTGCTTCTACCCAAAACTAGGACTGTTGCTATTGGATCTTCTGGCCCAGCATGTGGCCTGAATGGCTCCTTGACCTAAAGCAGATTATGAACCACCCTCAAGTTTCTGTCATGATCAGCAACCAAGATAAAGACTTTCTTAGCTACAAGATTGAAGGTCAGTGAGGGGGACGTGAGGATGGGTGGGTATGGGACCTGGCGGGGAGTAGGAGGATCGTGTTAGCCATGTCCTGCACTGTGAGACTTTGCAGAAGCATCGTGGAAGCTGTTAATGCCTACCTGGGTGACAAGCTGAGGCACCTAGCAGCTTGCACCTTTACCCTCGTCCCTATCCTGGCAGGTGCAGATGCAGAACCATCCAAAATCCCGCTGCATGCTGATCTTTTCATTTTGGGACAACTCCTGCTTCTGGAACACGATGATCGTTAAGGAGTATTACCTTGACATCATTGGTAAAACGTGGCTCCAGGGTGGTGAGTGTAGGTGTGTAAGGAGGTGAATGATCCACCTGCAG
>NW_011396214.1:0-646 GCF_000754665.1 Bison bison bison | reverse complement strand
GAGTCTCCATGCGAGTGGCGAGGGCGAGCGCGTCATTGCCTCCAGCCATGGTAGGGGCGCCGGGGACCGAGCCGCGGCTGATCCAGGGTATTCGAAGGAGAGACGGCGTAGGCGAAGATCAGGAAACAACTGCTTAATTAAAATGTTAGTTAAGGATGTAAAGTGTAATAGAATGAGGATAGCTCAGTGAGGAAATTCAGTGGAGAAAAGAGGCTGAATAATTCAACCAGAAGGTAAGAGAAAGAACGACATGGTGAGACCAAGTTTCGGTGAACAAGGCCCGCACTTTATTTTTCAAAGCAGTTTTTATACCTTAAGTTATGCATAGAGGATAATGGGGGGAAGCGTTAGAGTCTTGCAGCAAACCAGGCTTTCTTCCTGCAAACTTACCATATGCAAAAGCTTAGGTGATTTGCATCATCTTCTGGCCCGGAGGCCTGTTAACATTTTTAAGACCTTTTCTTCAGAAAACTTATTTTTCTCTAAAGGTGGTTGGTCAGGAGCCACCCTCCAAAAAAGCGTTAGATAAAGTTGCATTCCTACAGAGCAAAGGTGTGGTGGGCTATAACAAGAAAAAGAATTAACTCAAGGGTCCCAGGTTACAAACATTAAAGCTACTACTTACACCAATTATATTAATCAATAC
>NW_011396213.1:0-598 GCF_000754665.1 Bison bison bison | reverse complement strand
CCATGTACCCCAACCCTTTTAGTTTTGGTGTTCTCCATCTAGACACCTACATTTCTCATTGTGGGGCATCTATCATTGCTACATCAGACCTTTTCCTGGTTTCCTTCTTTCTTTCATTTTTTTTTCCCCGCACCACACTCTGTTTCATTTATATCCTCCTTTCTCAGTTAAGTTCAGTTGGTCTTTCATCACCGACTCTTTGCAACCCCATGAATCGCAGCACACCAGGGCTACCTGTTCACTGAGTTCACTCACGCTCATGCCTATTGATTCGGTGATGCCATCCAGCCTTCCATCCTCTGTAGTCCCATTCTCGTCTTGACCCCATTCCCTCCGAGCATCTGGGTCTTTCTCAAGGAGTCAACACTTTGCATGAGTGAGCAAAGTATTGGAATTTCAGCTTTAGCATCAGTCCTTCCAATGAACACCCAGGACTGATCTCCTTTAGGATGGACAGGCTGGATTTCCTTGCAGTACAAGGGACTCTCAAAAATTTTATCCATCACCGCAGTTCAAAAGCATCAATTCTTCAGCACTCAGCTTTCTTCACGTCCAACTCTCACATTCATACATGATCACTAGAAAAAACAGATCCTTG
>NW_011396212.1:0-744 GCF_000754665.1 Bison bison bison | reverse complement strand
CAATTGCCTGCTGAGCTGCATGATTCCCGCCTGGTCACCTGCTTGATTATTGCCAGTTGAGCAGCATGATTCGTCACTGCTGAGCTCCATGCTTATTGCCTGCTGTTTGCATGATTCATGTCTGCTCAGCTGTTTGAGTATTGCCTCCTGAGGTCACTGTTCGGGCGCCACCTGCCGGGGACCAGCCCCAGCTGATCCAGGGTATTCGAAGGAAAGATGGCCTAGGGGACAATTTATATGCTAATCAGAAATGTCAAGAATAATAGTATGAGGATAGCTCAGTAGGAAAATTCGGTGGAGAAAAGAGCCTGAGTAGCATGGTTTATGCGGGAGACCAATGAAATATCAAGCCTCGAACTTTGCACCATTTACGTAGGCCGCAGGCGCCCTCTCGAATAGCGGAAGGTGCCTCACCCTAGACACCTTCTCGAGTGGGTCTTAGCAGCCCAGGCATAATTAGTAAGCGTGGTGGGTTCCGCACTCCAGATGGAAACTCAGCTGGAAGTTCAAGGGAAGAATGCCAAGGAACTTTATGAATTGGAGCTGTAAGTTAACTCTTTGACAGAGAGAGCGAGATGGTGGTGGGGGACAGCCCCCAGTGAAATCAGAGGTGAGAGCACAAAGCAAGAAAGTAGGCAGACTCTGGTTTTATGGGGGGGAGATGCTCGAGAATATCCGGGTGGACTCCTGAGCCTCGATCCCGCATTTGCGTATGCCGAGCCTCCTTCCTCATGAACTTTGTCC
>NW_011396211.1:0-640 GCF_000754665.1 Bison bison bison | reverse complement strand
CTTCCTTTTTTCTTCACTTTCCCCAGTGGCTCCAGGTCTGTGTGTCGTTTAAGAATCTCTTTATCCACTTTGTTGTTAGGTTTACGTTTTGGAAAGTTTCTCAAATGTCCCTGGGTCTTGAGAAGGCAGGCTTGGATTCCAGGTTCTCTCCTGCCGCGTGCCTGCCAGGTCGAGGTGGAGGCTGAAGGCCGGTCTGAGTTGTGGTGGTCTGTGTGGTCTTGGGGTCAGTGGACCCCTCTTCTCTGGAGGGGCATGGAGATCCTTTGTGTGGAGCCTGGAGAGACTTGACAGGGTCAGTCTTCACAGTCTCGCTCTCTTTCTAATTTATTGTTTGCATTTTAGTTTCTCATTTTAACTGTTTTCTAGGAATTTCCAACTCCCGAAGGATACACCTACAGGGAGCAGCTTTGTAAAGCCAAAGAGGAAATCGCTCAGCTGAAAGCTGAAAGGAACAACACCAGGGTCAGTAGGGGGATTCTCACGTGTTGACATTTGCCCCGCGGGGGTCACCGCTGGCCTCCGTGTGCTGTCTTTAAACTTTGTCTGATTTTCAAGTCATTTTCCACATCTTCCCGCTGAACAGACCAGGGTGGATCAGTTCTGGGTTCTCATACCTTGCTTCAAATTTCTGATGAGAGCT
>NW_011396210.1:0-672 GCF_000754665.1 Bison bison bison | reverse complement strand
TGATCAGCCACGTGATCAGTGCCTGCAGAGTCACGTGATAGGGCCTGCTGAGCTGCGTGATTCCTGCCGGCTCATCTGCATGACAATTGCCATCTGAGCTGCGTGATTCCTGTCGGCTCATCTGCTTGACAATTGCCAGCTGAGCTGCGTGATTCCTGCCTGGTCACGTGCTTGATTATTGCCAGTTGAGCAGCATGATTCGTCACTGCTGAGCTCCATGCTTATTGCCTGCTGATTGCGTGGTTCGTGTCTGCTCAGCACTTTGAGTATTGCCTCCCGAGGTCCCTGTACGGTCGCCACCTGCCGGGGACCTGCCCCAATTGATCCAGGGTATTCGAAGGAGAGATGGCCTAGGCGACTATTTATATGCTAATCAGAGATGTCAAGAATAATAGTATGCGGAGAGCTCAGTAGGTAAATTCTGTGGAGAAAAGAGACTGAGTAGCTTGGTTTACGCTGAAGACCAATCAAACTTCAAGACAAGAAGTTTGCACCACTTACGTAGGCCGCAGGCGCCCTCTCGAATAGCGAAAGGTGCCTCACCCTAGACACCTTCTCGAGTGGGTCTTAGCATCCCAGGCATAATTAGTAAGCGTGGTGGGTTCCGCGCTCCAGATGGAGACTCAGCTGGAAGTTAAAGGGAAGAATGACAAGGAACTTGATGAATTGGAG
>NW_011396209.1:0-1001 GCF_000754665.1 Bison bison bison | reverse complement strand
GGGAAACTGGAGGTGGGAGGTGCCTCTCGGCACTCCACTGGGTTTGGTGCATTGGAAGAGGGCCTCATCTCCAGTTGAGGCAGGAAACTCAGGGTTCCTCTGATTTCAGACTCCGATCCCAGGGTCCCTGCAGACTTGGGACAGGAGAGTCAGGCCTCGTCTTGTGTTGAGGCATGGAACTCCGCTTGCCTCTCGAGGTGTTCCGGGGAGACAGGCCACTTGTCGAGCGGTATTTGGAACCTGGGGTTTTTTCCCGACGATGCACGGGCGAGTCACTACCCCTTCGTGTTGACTTCATTCACAGGGTGGAGTTCGAAGAGGTGTCCGGGCATCGGGGAACGGCAAATCGGGGGTCCTTCGGAATGTGGAACCACCCACGAGGCCACGTCTGGAATGTCGTCGTGAGACCGGCCTCATCCTGAGGTGCGACCGGAAGGTCGGGAACACCTTCCAGACCAAAGCAGAGGAGTCGACCCTCCTGTCCAGATCAGGAGGGTAGAAGAGGCTCAGAGGAAGTGGTGCCGGAAAACTTCGGTGTTCCTCTCGAGGGAGACCTGGATGTCGGGGCACCTTGTGGGTCGCATCAAGCGTGACAAGTACCGTTTCGAACTCCAATTCCTAAAGTGGGACTTCTCCTGAGACGCTGTAGCGGCACAGGGCTACATGTTGCGATGACGGGGGAACCACGTGTCTTTTCTCGAGGTGTAGCAGGATTCTCGAATTACGACGGGGAATTCAGGATGCCTCTTGTGTTGGCCCAGGGAAGTCCAATCTTCCATTCGAGTTGCGAAGGAAAGCTGGGGATTGCTCTCGAGTGACTGCAGGGCCAATAGACCTCATCTAGGCTTCTGTCCAGAAGCCAGTGTTCCTCTCCAGGGGCGACAGGAATCTCAGGGTTGCATTCCAGACACACCCGGGTAGACAGGCATTCATGTCGAGTGGAAGCAAAGAACCCCGCTCTGCTCTCGAGTCGCGACGGGTATCTCTTGGAGCTCACTGGG
>NW_011396208.1:0-722 GCF_000754665.1 Bison bison bison | reverse complement strand
AACCCCTGGTCAGGGAACTAAGATCGCACATGCCTTGTACTATGGTTAAACAGTAATAAATAAATAAATAGGTAAGAAAGAAAGAAAAGAAAATGTCACAGTGGTGGTTTCTAGGAGCTAGGGGAAAGGAGACATGGAGAATTGTTGTTTAATGGTGATGGAATTTCAGTTTTGCACGACTATAGATTTCTGAAGATTGGTTGCATGACAACGTGAGTATAATTAACACTACTGAACTGCACACGTGAAAATGCTTTGATGGTATTAATACACTTATCTTACGTGTCTTTTACCACATTTTTATGGTATTAATACACTTATCTTACATGTCTTTTACCACATTTTTTTAAAAAAATATCAAAAAAGATAGTTCAAGGGAAACAATAATAAAAAATGTCAAAGAATCTTGCATTCAGATTGCTTGCTAAAAGAATCTTTAAAATTTCATTACATGTCGAAGAGTCAAGACTGACTTTTTTACCATGTGTGAAATTTGTGCATAAAAGACCAGACAAAACTCAAATCAATATACCAATCATTTTTTTTTTAAATTTTGTGATGACAAAAAGATTAGAAAATAAATGTACATTTACACAATTTTTTAGAAAGTAAGACAGAGTGCAGATTCCTAGAGACTAGTGCTCAGATTCACTGGGTATACAAAACAGTGACAATAAGAAATTAATTCTTTGCTCATTCTAGGAATTAGTGGACAGATGGAA
>NW_011396207.1:0-704 GCF_000754665.1 Bison bison bison | reverse complement strand
TATTCTGGACCAGCATGTGGCCTGAATGGCTCCTTGACCTAAAGCACCCTCAATTCCATCATGATCAGCAACTAAGATAAAGACTTTCTTAGCTACAAGATCGACTTGAAGGTCATTGAGGGAGACTGATTATGGGTGGGTATGGGACCTGGTGGGGAGTGGGAAGATCGTGTTAGCCATGTTCCTGCACTGTGAGACTTTGGAGATGCATCATGGAAGTTTTTAATGCTTGCCTGGGAGGCAACCTGAGGCACCTAGAAGCTTGCACTTTTATCCTTGTCCCTATCCTGGCAGGTGCAGGTGCAGAGAAGGTCCCACTGCAAGCCAATCTTTTCCTTTTGGGACAACTCCTACTTCTGGAACACGATGATCATTAAGGAGTATTACCTTGGCATCACTGGTAAAATGTGGCTCCAGGGTGGTGAGTGTAGGTGTGTAAGGAGGTGGATGATCCACCTGTGGAATCCGCCCGTGTGTCCCCTGTCTTTCTGCAGGTTATAGGGCACCTTATTCCACTCCAGTCCACTGGTTCTGGGACTTTGAATGAGGAGCACAAGCCGCAGGCTGGACATCAGGTGCCTTAACTTTCTCAACTGGTTGTCTGGCCGCTACTGCCCAGAGTCAAACAGGATTGCTGAGGTGGGTTTGCTTTGGGCCTGCATACAGGTGTCGATTGATGTTGGAGTTCTTGGATGCTCGACGGG
>NW_011396206.1:0-610 GCF_000754665.1 Bison bison bison | reverse complement strand
GCTTTCTACGTTTCACATGTCAGGATGGTGCCAGACACTATTATTGGATAGTCAAAAATCTCTTTTGTTTCTGTGTAGAAGGGAGGTCCTTTCAAGGCGTGAATGTTTCAGAACTTTAATTTATTTGGAAATGACCCAGCTCTTCAGTACACTGTCGTCACTTAGTTTAGCACAGGATGAAACTCGGGTAACCAAAACACCTGGAGAAACGATTGTATGTTCAGTTCAGTTCAGTGGCTCAGTCGTGTCTGACTCTTTGGGACCCCGTGGCCTGCAGGACGCTGGGCTTCCGTGTCCATCACCAACTCCAGGGGCTTGCTCAAACTCATGTCCATCGAATCAGTGATGCCATCCAACCATCTTAGCCTCTGTCGTCCCCTTCTCCTCTGCCTTCAATCAAGACTCTCATAGGCAGATATTTTAGAGTGTAATTAGTGTTCATAGTTTATCTAAAAGCTCATATCACATTTAATTTTTCGTTTTCTTCCTGTTCTTTCGAGGTACTTTCTTGTTGACAAGCTTGTGACAGCTATAACGATATAGCAATTTTTACCTTAGAACAAACCGAGGCACTATGAACATTTTGTGCTTAATGTTGATGACTCTTAGA
>NW_011396205.1:0-663 GCF_000754665.1 Bison bison bison | reverse complement strand
ATGCTTTCATTGGTAAAATCTAACAATTTTAAAGGGATACCAATTCTACACAATCGCTTCCAGAAAACAGCAGAGAACTAATCCAAACAAATTCTATGAAGTCCGGATTACTTAATATTCAGTTCAGTTTAGTTGCTCAGTCGTGTCCAACTCTTTGAGACCCCGTGGATTGCAGCAAGCCAGGTATCCCTGTCCATCAGCAACTCCCAGAGTTTACTCAAACTCATGTCCATTGAGTTGCTGATGCCATCCAACCGTCTCATCCTCTGTGGTCCCCCATCTCCTCCTGCCCCTCAATCCCTCCCAGCATCAGAGTCTTTTCAAATGAGTCAATTCTTCGCATGAGGTGGCCAAAGTATTGGAGTTACAGCTTTAGCATCATTCCTTCCAAAGAACACCCAGGACTGATCTCCTTTAGAATGGACTGGTTGCATCTCCTTGCAGTCCAAGGGACTCTCAAGAGTCTTCTCCAACAGCACAGTTCAAAAGCATCAATTCTTCGGCGCTCCAAAAATCAAGACACTGTGGTATTGGTGGTGAAATAGGCACAAAGATCAACAAGACAGAATAGAGAACCCAAATATAAATCTATACAAGGACAGATAACTGATTTTTGAGGAAGAAGCAAAAGCAGTTCAATGGTGGAAGGATAGATAGCCTTCC
>NW_011396204.1:0-734 GCF_000754665.1 Bison bison bison | reverse complement strand
GTGGAGAATTATGTTTTTTTCATCAGGCCTTTCATTCTAAGAAGGATTTAATCATGAGAAGTGACTTCTCAAGTATTGTGAAAAGACTGCTCTGATGAAGGATAGGAGGATCCAGGTTTTACAGAAGTTTTGGTTCAACAATCAGGTATGGAGAATGTCCGAGTATTATGGTTAACGAAAGAAAAACTGGAAACCTCAAGTGAATGGATTCAGATATTCTCTACCTATGGGAAGATGCAAGAATCTGGGCTCCTTGAAATAATTCTTTTGATAATCACTTGAACTAGAGCTAGTATCTATTCTTTCTGTCTCAAGTCAGTTCTTCAGGCCACTCTAGTGTCAGGTGCAGTAACTAAGGACTTGATAGTGCACAACCTGATTTCAACAAGAGTTCCCCCAGGTTTCACATTTATGGATAGATGCAATGATTTATGACTCGATGCCTGCAGCATCATTTGTTTACTGATATGGCTGGCAAATTTCTTGGTTCACAATGTGTTCTATTCTCTACAACCTCAGAAAAAGTTACTATCCCTAGAAAGATTCTTACACTCTCAAAGAAGTTGACCGTGTGCTTCTACCTGAACAGGACTTCAGTTCAGTTCATTTGCTCAGTCATGTCCGACTCATTGCGACCCCATGCATTGCAGCACCCCAGGGCTCCCTGTCCAATACCATCCCTCAGAGTTCACTCAGACTCATGTTCATCGAGTCAGTGATGCCATCCAGCCATC
>NW_011396203.1:0-729 GCF_000754665.1 Bison bison bison | reverse complement strand
GGAGAGATCACAACAGACAACACAGAAATACAAAGGATTATAAGAGACTATTATCAACAATTATATGCCATAAAATGGACAACGAGGAAGAAATGGACAAATTCTTAGAAAAGTACAAACTTTCCAAAATTCGACCAGGAAGAAATAGAAAACCTTAACAGACCCATCACAAGCACGGAAATTGAAACTGTAAATCAAAAATCTTCCAGCAACAAAAGCCCAGGTCCAGACGGCTTCACAGCTGAATTCTACCAAAAATTTAGAGAAGAGCTAACACCTATCCTGCTCAAACTCTTCCAGAAAATTGCAGAGGAAGGTAAACTTCCAAACTCATTCTATGAGGCCACCATCACCCTAATACCAAAACCTGACTAAGATCCCACAAAAAAAGAAAACTACAGGCCAATATCACTGATGAACATAGATACAAAATCCTTAACAAAATTCTAGTCAATCAGAATCCAACAACATATTAAAAAGATCATACACCATGACCAAGTGGGCTTTATCCCAGGGATGCAAGGATTCTTCAATATCCGCAAATCAATCAATGTAATACACCACATTACAAATTGAAAATAAAAACCATATGATTATCTCAATAGATGCAGAGAAAGCCTTTGACAAATTCAACACCCATTTATGATAAAAACTCTCCAGAAAGCAGGAATAGAAGGAACATACCTCAACATAATAAAAGCTATATATGACAAACCCACAGCAAACATT
>NW_011396202.1:0-606 GCF_000754665.1 Bison bison bison | reverse complement strand
AGGTTACATTCCACTTAAATAAATCACATTCTTGAGACGACAAAATTTTAGAAATGATAGTAAAATTAGTACTTACCAAGGATTAGACTGAAGGTAGGTGATCAGTGTGGTTATTAAAAAAAAAAAAATCAATAGAAGAGATCCTTGGTGTAACAAAATATTTTGTATCTTGATTCTGATGGTAAATACAGAAACCTGCACAGATGTTAAAATTGAACAGAACTAAATACACACACATCCCCACACTATACGTTCAAGTAAACTGGGGAAATCTGAATAGAAGTGGTAAATTTTATCAATGTAAATATCTTAGTTTTAACAGTAGTCTAGCTTTTTTTCTTTTTAGCAAAATGTCGACATTGGGGGAGATGCATTAAATGTAGACAGCATCTTTTATATGACTTCTTTTACTGCATGTAAACACATAATGATCTCAATAAAATTTTCAATTAAAAGAAGTTCATTTCCTTCTTCGCACCTGAAGAAATAGAGATCGTCATTTTGTTCCCCATCAAAATCTAAGCATGTGCCGCACACATGTTAGTTATCACAGCTGCAGTCATCCACTTGCTTGCTTCCTCTGGATACAGAAAAGGGCCTTGCCAC
>NW_011396201.1:0-734 GCF_000754665.1 Bison bison bison | reverse complement strand
GGGCACTTGATAAGATAACTACTAGGTTGTTGTTGTTTAGTTGCTAAGTCGTGTCCAACTCTTTGCAACCTCATGGACTGTAGCCCATCAGGCTCCTCTGTCCATGGGTTTCCCCAGGCAAGAATACTGGAGGGGGTTGCCATGTCCCTCTTCAGGGGATCTTTCCAACCCAGGGATCAAAGCCATATCTCATGCATTGGCAGGTGGATTCTTTACCACTGAGCCAGCAGGGAAGCCCAATAACTACCTGGTAGTACTCCTCAAAAAATGTCAAAAGCCATCAAAAAGAAGGAAAGAAAAAAGGTAAAAGGGAGGACAGAAGAGGGAAGGAAGGAAAGGGAGGAAAAAAAAGGGGGGGGGGAATGAAAGACCAAGGATTTCACAGAGAGACTAAAAAAGACAGATAACCAAGTTAAAGAAGGAGTCTAGACCGGATCCTGGACTGGAAAAAAGACGGATCCAGTCCAGTGGAATAACTGGTAAAATTCAAATATGGTCTATAATAACTAGTACATCAATGTTAATTTCCTGATTTTAATCACTGTAATGTGTAAAATACCCACATTAGGAGAAGCTGGTTGAAGGTACATGGGAATTTTGTGCTATTTTTCAAGTTTCCATAAGTGGAAACGGTCTTATTTTTGTTGTTTAGTCACTAACTTGTGTCTGACTCTTTCAGATCCCATGGACTATAGCCTAACAAGGTCATTTGTCCATGGAATTTCCCAGGCAAG
>NW_011396200.1:0-562 GCF_000754665.1 Bison bison bison | reverse complement strand
AAAAGTCTAAAGTAAAAAAAAATGTAAACCAGTTTAAAAATGTCTGGAAAGAAATATATCAAGATGGTAAGAGTCGTTTTCTCTGAGGGGCAGGACCCTGACTTCTCTTTCTGCTGATACATAAATTCTAATTTTTATGTAAGTGGGTTACTTATTTTACAGTTTTGTTTTTTTTTTTTTAATTGCACACTAACAAAATGCTGGGTCCCTCCTCAGCAGCTGCCCCCCATTCCTGGCTCCTCACGACACAGCAAGAGAAAAGCACCAGTGGCCACCCCAGGCAGGAGGCAGGAAGGAGCCAGTGGCAGCTCGCGAGCCACTGTCCTGGAGGAGAGTGGACCTCCACACTCTGCAGGCAAGCTCTTAGAAGGTGTGCTCAGTAAATGAAGCAGCAGGAGCTGGGCCTACCCCACCCCTGTGGAACAGGAAACAACCATTCCCATGGCTGAAAGGTGACTTCCCAGGCTTCTGCCACCACTTTGGAGGTTTGGTGTGTATGGCTCGCTTGAAGAGCCTATTTCTCTTGCCCGCAAGAGCGTAACAAGGCTTGCAGGAGTCCAGC
>NW_011396199.1:0-783 GCF_000754665.1 Bison bison bison | reverse complement strand
GTAGGGGAACCTGGCCTCGAGACGTGTTGAGAAGGTCTCTCGAGGCGTTTCTCGGGTTAGGCGGAACCTGTCCTCGACTTGTGCAGTGACCTCAGGGGCTTTCATGGTGGCTCTGAGAAGTCGGGAAACTGGATGGGGGGGGGGCCGTCTCGGGACTCCACGGGTTTGGTGCATTGGAAGAGGGCCTCATCTCCAGTTGAGGCAGGAACCTCAGGGTTCCTCTGATTTCAGACTCCGATCGCAGGGTCCCTGCAGACTGGGGACAGGAGAGTCAGGCCTCGTCTTGGGTTGAGGCATGGAACTCCGCTTGCCTCTCGAGGTGTCCCCGGGGACAGAGGCCATTTGTCGAGCTGTATTTGGAACCTGGGGGTCTTTTCCGGACGATGCACGGGCGAGTCACTGCCCCTTCGTGTTGACTTCATTCACAGGGTGGAGTTCGGAGAGGTGTCCGGGCATCGGGTTCTTACCAAGAGGGGACCGGGAAATCGGGGTGCTTCGCAATGTGGAAGCACCCACGAGGCCACGTCTGGAATGTCGTCGTGAGACCGGCCTCATCCTGAGGTGCGACTGGAAGGTCGGGAACCCCTTCCAGTCAAAGCAGGGGAGTCGACCCTCCTGTGGAGATCAGGAGGATAGAAGGGGCTCAGAGGAAGTGGTGCCGGAAAACCTCGGTGTTCCTCTCCAGGGAGACCGGGATGCCGGGGAACTTTGTGGGGGCGCATCAAGGGTGCCAAGTACCGTTTCGACCTCCAATTCCTAACGTGGGACTTCTCCTGAGACGCT
>NW_011396198.1:0-698 GCF_000754665.1 Bison bison bison | reverse complement strand
TAATACATATTTACTGATTTAGTGAGTGATTGTAAGTAGAGTAAGAAGACATTTTACTTTTATATAATAGATGGCTCATTACAAGATTAGTGTTCAGTGTTTTGTGTGAATCCTGGCAACCCACTCCAGTACTCTTGCCTGGAGAATCCCCATGGTCAGAGGAGCCTGGTGAGCTACAGGCCATGGGGCTGAAAAGAGTTGGACACGACTCAGCAACTAAGCACAGCACAGTGCGGATCTCACTTAAAATGGACATTCAAGGAATTCCCTGGTGGTCCAGTGGTGAGGACTCCACACTTTCACTGCCAAGAGCAGGAGTTCAGTCCCTGGTCAGGGAACTAAAAGCCCAAGTCACACGGGGTGGCCAAAAAATAAATAAATAAATAAGATGGACATTCATTTCATTTTTCTGAGTTTATATGGAATGAAATCTATTTTTGCTGGAAGAGATCTTGTTTAACACCACTGGTAATAAAGAATACATGATAATAAAAAAGCATTTTCAGGGGAGAAAATTTGGGCATGAATGCTCGTAACTATATACATAAATAAACATCATTAATTCTGAAAAGTACAAAATATTTGACCCATTAACAGAATAGATAATAATGAAAACTGATGACTTTTCTGTTAAGTAAACAAAAAACTTTGTTACCTTTACCCAAAGCCATTTGAGTACTTTTTAAAATGGCAAATGA
>NW_011396197.1:0-503 GCF_000754665.1 Bison bison bison | reverse complement strand
ATCTAGGCTTGTGTCCAGAAGCCAGTGTTCCTCTCCAGGGGCGAAGGGATCTCGGGTGCATCCAGACGCACCCGGGGAGACAGGCATCCATCTCGAGTGGAAGCAAAGAACCCCGCTCTGCTCTCGAGTCGCGACGGGTATCTCTTGGAGCTCACTGGTTGGACTAAAGGGATTCAAGCCTCCTGAGGCGTTGGAGAGAGGTCGAGAGATTGGTCTCTAGGCCATACAGGAGACCAAGGCCCTCAACTCCCGATGATGGGGGAGTCTAAGGGTTGTTCTCGAGCGGCGGCCACAGTGTGCGGTTTCTCCCTAGGTACGACGGCGAGGTCAGTGAGCCTCTCGTGGGGCGCCAGGGAAATCGGGTCTCCATGCGAGTGGCGAGGGGGAGCGCGTCATTGCTCTCGAGTCATGGTAGGGGAATCTGGCCTCGAGACGTGTTGAAGAAGGTCTCTCGAGGTCTTTCTCGGGTTGAGGCAGAAACCCTGGCTTCCCTTGACTTGTGC
>NW_011396196.1:0-534 GCF_000754665.1 Bison bison bison | reverse complement strand
TCAGAGTGTGGAGCAAGCTCTGAGAGAGCTGGTGAAGCCCGAGAAGCTGGACGCGGACAATGCCTATGACTGTGGCGTCTGTCTCCGGAAGGTGCCTGCCACCAGAGGTTGACTTTGCACAGCACCTCCCAGGTCCCGGTGCTGGTGCTGAAGCGGTTCACACCGGTGAGCGGGGCCAAAAGGGCTCAGGAGGTGCGCTATCCCCAGTGCTTGGACCTGCAGCCCTACACGTCTGAGCGGAAGGCAGGGCCACTGGGCTACGTGCTCTATGCCGTGCTG
Organism: Bison bison bison; assembly: GCF_000754665.1. Classification (NCBI taxonomy): domain Eukaryota; kingdom Metazoa; phylum Chordata; class Mammalia; order Artiodactyla; family Bovidae; genus Bison; species Bison bison. Next base: position 255 of record NW_011396196.1, on the reverse strand, counting down.
GTGCACTCCGGGGGGAGCTGTGAGCGAGGACACTACTTCTGTTACGTCCGAGCGGGCAACGGCCAATGGTATAAGATGGACGATGCCAAGGTGACCGCCTGTGACGAGACCGCTGCCCTGAGCCAGAGCGCCTACGTCCTGTTCTACGCCCGGGAGGGTGCGTGGGAAGGGGGCGCTGGGGGAGGGGCAGCGGCCCCCGTCGGGGCTGACCCCACAGACCCCGGGCAGCCTGCAGGAGACGCCAGCGGCAGAGCT
>NW_011396195.1:0-679 GCF_000754665.1 Bison bison bison | reverse complement strand
TGTAACTCAAAATACATTGTAGTGACAACAGATATAAATAGATTACATTGACTACTGGTTAAATTAAAATAAAATTACTAAGCTTTAGATTTTTAAAAAATCAGTTATATGGGTTTATAGGAGACACTGACACAAAACACGCACACCACCAAATCTGTGCACACCCACCCTAAAACAGAAATTTAAAAAGAGAAAAAGCAAAAGAGATATTCTAGGCATATATGGACCAAAAGAAGAGCTGAAATAAAAATATTATTCAAAATAGCATATAAAGCAGATGCATTAACATTAATAAAGAATATTTATGAAGAGTATAAAAATTATAACTTTGTGTATGCTTAATATAGATGTAGACTGTAAACCCCCCTCCAAAAAAAAAACAAGCTATAAAAACTCAGAATTACAAAATAAAATTGACAAACTTAATATCATAATGGGAGAGTTTAACACCTCTCTTAGAAACCTCTAATTTGGAGAATATACAGAGAGGATTTGAGTAACACACATGCTGCTGCTAAGTCGCTTCAGTCGTGTCCGACTCTGTGCGACGCTATAGATGGCAGCCCACCAGGCTCCTCTGTCCCTGGGATTCTCCAGGCAAGAACACTGGAGTGGGTTGCCATTTCCTGCTCCAATGCATGAAAGTCAAAAGTGCAAGTGAAGTCGCTCGGTCGTGTCT
>NW_011396194.1:0-604 GCF_000754665.1 Bison bison bison | reverse complement strand
GAATTCCGTGACGCTGATGTGATGTCACATCATAATCGTCCATGTATACGTCTCCTCAGCTAGTCGCTGCTGGATCTCTGAGGGCAAGAGCTGTGACTTGTTTACTCTGGATACCCCAGTATGAGCCTCATAGTAGTATTAAATGTTGACATTAAGTTATTCTATGTAAAGATTTTCGAAGTTCAGCAAAACCTTAAGGGAAGGAAAAGAATGTTTGATTACTGACTTTGCCTTACTTAGGTAAAGAAAGTCAGGGTTATATAGTGAAAAGCATCCTGGGCTGGATTCATAGTCCCAGCTTTCAGAAACTCTGCCTGGGAACGTGATCTCGGCAGGTCTCCTCTTCTACATTTCTCTTCCAATAGAGTAAGTGGTTTACTAGATAATCTAAACAGGCCCTTCCAGTTCTGACACTACATATTGCTAGACTGGGGTTAACTGCAAATAACGTTTGGAGTTGGATATTTCTTTGTTGTGAAGGGACAGTTCTCTGTGTTGTAAGATGTTTATGATTTTTTTTTTGCCCACACCATGCGACCATGCGGGATCTTAGTTCCCAGTCCAGGGATCAGACCCCCACCCACTAGCAGTGTAAGCAGGGATT
>NW_011396193.1:0-595 GCF_000754665.1 Bison bison bison | reverse complement strand
CTTGCCTGGAGAATCCCAGGGATGGAGGAGCCTGGTGGGCTGCCGTCTATGGGGTCTTACAGAGTCAGACATGACTGATGTAACTTAGCAGCAGCAGCAGCCTCAACCAGTGTATCTCAGCCTTTAATGTGCATTGAATCACTTGGGGGTCCTGTGTAAATGTGCAGATTCTGATTCACAAGGTGTGGGGATCCTGAGTGTCCACATGTCTGATGTGCCAAAAACCATACTAGAAGTTACAAGGACCTGGTGCAGAATCAGCAAATTTGTTCTTTAACGGGCCAAATAATAACTATTTCAGGATCTGTAGGCTTTCCTTTTTTCTTTTTGTACAACTACTAAATCTTCAGGGGAAAGTACACATAGACTACATGCAAAAGAACAGGAGTGACTATGTTCCAATAAATGATTGTTTACAAAAGCAAGCTTTGGATTGTACTTGGACCACAAGCTTAGTTTGCCAATTACTGGCCTAGAGTGTTAATATCTGGTGTCCATTAAGAAATAGGCATTGTCCTACCCTTAACTTGCTTCCTAGTTCCATTACACACACCAGTAATAATGCTGATGAAGAAAATAGTTAACTTTTATTGGG
>NW_011396192.1:0-656 GCF_000754665.1 Bison bison bison | reverse complement strand
GAATCTGCCTGAAATGCAAGGGACCCAGGTTTGATCCCTGGGTTGGGAAGATGCCCTGGTGAAGGAAATGGCAACCCACTCCAGTATTCTTGCCTGGAGAAGCCCATGGACAGAGGAGGCTGGCAGGTTACAGTCCATGAAGTCACAAAGAGTCGGACACAACTGAGCGACTGACACTTTCACACCTGAGCGCACTCAGAGGTGGGTAAATCAAAGGAGCAGTTAAAACTTGGGCTCGGATGGCATCTTAGTAAAGGAACGATAAATTTTGTAGAGAAGTGGCAGGACAAAGGAAATGAAAAAGAACTGAAGTGCTCCCAACTCTGACTTAGGCACTTTCAGAACCACTGAGGCAGAAAAATAAATGTTTGCACAAAAATGTCACAGAAAGACAAAGGAAAAGGAACATTTCAAAAAGGTAGCAAATGTGTGGCCATCTGGGTGGTCCTGCCGGGGTCCAGCCCCGGTGGATCCAGGGAATTCGAAGCGGGGACGGCGTCGGCGAGGATCAGGAAACAACTGCTTAATTAAACGTTAATAAGGATATAAAGAGTAATAGAATAAGGATAGCTCAGTGAGGAAATTCAGTGGAGAAAAGAGGCTGAATAATTCAGCCAGAAGGTAAGAGAAAGAACGACATGGTGAGACCAAGTTTC
>NW_011396191.1:0-670 GCF_000754665.1 Bison bison bison | reverse complement strand
TTAGGCTTAAGGCCTCGGAGATTTACTCCTAACGGTGGATATGGATTAAATATTGGGCAATTCGGACATAACTTAACACTTTGTCTAGCTGTTCTTTTAGGGATATGAAATTCATAACTTAAACCAGTTGCATTTTGATGGTGACTTTTGTGAGAATTTTTGGCTTTGTCCATCTTTTTCTGTAAGTTTAAAGCAATTAATTTAGTCAATGCATCTGCCAAAGCATTTCCTTCATGTAAAGGGCCAGACAAGCCAGAATGGGCTCTAATATGTCCCACAAAATATTTGTTATCTCTGTGTTTAATCTTTTTCTGTAAATCAGATAACAAGGAGAATATAGTAGTTTTATTTATTTATTTATTTATTTTGGAATATTAACAGTCCCTATATGAGGAAACAACCCTACAATATACTGGGAGTCAGTCAAAAATTGAAGGTGTGGTCTCTTAAATGTTGAAGAGCCCAAATAACTGTTCATAACTCAGCTCTCTGGACAGATGTCTCTTCAGTTACCTGAACATGGGATATTTTATCAATAATTGTGTCTGCTTTAACGTTAGAGGAATCATCTGTGAAAAATAAAATTGTCCCTTCTAAAGGTTAAAGTCCAGCAATGCTAGAGACGTCTGCTCCAGTATCTAACAGCCCTATTTCATTTCCTTGAATTAAA
>NW_011396190.1:4001-4554 GCF_000754665.1 Bison bison bison | reverse complement strand
GTGTCCGGGCATCGGGTTCTTACCAAGAGGGGACCGGGAAATCGGGGTGCTTCGCAATGTGGAAGCACCCACGAGGCCACGTCTGGAATGTCGTCGTGAGAAACCTCGGTGTTCCTCTCCAGGGAGACCGGGATGCCGGGGAACTTTGTGAGGGCGCATCAAGGGTGCCAAGTACCGTTTCGACCTCCAATTCCTAACGTGGGACTTCTCCTGAGACGCGGTAGCGGGAAAGGGCTTCGTCTTGCGATGACGGGGGAACCACGTGGTTTTTCTCGAGTTGCGGCGGGATTCTCGAGTTACGACGGGGAATTCGGGATGCCTTTGTGTTGTCCCAGGGAAGTCCAATCTTCCATTCGAGTTGCGAAGGAAAGCTGGGGATTGCTCTCGAGTGACTGCAGGGCCAATAGACCTCATCTAGGCTTGTGTCCAGAAGCCTAATGTTCCTCTCCAGGGGCGACCGGGATCTCGGGGTTGCATTCCAGACGCACCCGGGGAGACAGGCATTCATCTCGAGTGGAAGCAAAGAACCCCGCTCTGCTCTCGAGTCGCGACG
>NW_011396190.1:0-674 GCF_000754665.1 Bison bison bison | reverse complement strand
GGGTATCTCTTGGAGCTCCCTGGGTGGACTAAAGGGAGTCAAGCCCCCTGAGGCGTTTGGAGAGAGGTCGCGAGGTTGGCCTCTAGGCCATGCAGGAGACGAAGGCCCTCATCTCCGCGATGACGGGAGAGTCTCGGGGTGGTTCTCGAGCGGCGGCCCCAGGGTGTGGTTTCTCACGAGGTACGACGGCGAGGTCAGTGAGCCTTTCGTGGGGCGCCAGGGAAGTCGGGTCTCCATGCGAGTGGCGAGGGGGAGCGTGTCATTGCTCTCGAGGCATGGTAGGGGAACCTGGTCTCGAGACGTGTTGAAGAAGGTCTCTCGAGGTCTTTCTCGGGTTGAGGCAGGAAACCCTGGCTTCCCTCGACTTGTGCAGGTGACCTCAGGGGGCTTCTCATGGTGGCTCTGAGAAGTCAGGGAAACTGGAGGTGGGGGGGGGCCTCTCGGGACTGCACGGGGTTTGGTGCATTGGAAGAGGGCCTCATCTCCAGTTGAGGCAGGAACCTCAGGGTTCCTCTGATTTCAGACTCCGATCGCAGGGTCCCTGAAGACTGGGGACAGGAGAGTCAGGCCTCGTCTTGGGTTGAGGCATGGACCTCCGCTTGCCTCTCGAGGTGTCCCCCGGGAGAGAGGCCACTTGTCGAGCGGTATTTGGAACCTGGGGGTCTTTTCCGGAC
>NW_011396189.1:0-569 GCF_000754665.1 Bison bison bison | reverse complement strand
GGGAAACGACACCACCGCTCGGCCTCAGGCACCTGAGCGACGACCTGGAGCGCTCCAGGGGGCACCACCGAGGGTCCAACGAGGCACGCTCGCGCACCCGCGCGGGGGGCGCAGCGCGGCAGCGGTACACGCCCTCCCCACCGCGGGGAGGGCCGCTCGCGGAGCACACGCCGGGAAGGCGAAGCGAGAGCATCTGCTGTGTCAGAAGACCCACGGCCCCCACTGACGCCACCGAGGCGGGGACAGGAGACCGAAGGTCAGGGCCAGAGGCCGCAACCCAGCCCCCGCCTTCCTCCCCCTCCCCGACGGCCAGGGGGAAAAAGTCAGGCGAGGGGCCCCGCGGACAGACCGAGAAGAGCAGACACGTTCACCGGGAACACCTGTCCCTCGTCTGGCACGGCTTAGGCCCGGCCCGGGAGAGCACGACCACACCACATCGATCGGATGAGCCAAGGTGGAGCGGGGGGAAGGCACGGCGAGGACAGTCACCAGAGGGGCCCGCTTTAAGCCTCACCGGCAACCTCCGCCCCCCACCTCGCCTCAGGCGAGAGCGGCCCACGACCCCAGGA
>NW_011396188.1:0-808 GCF_000754665.1 Bison bison bison | reverse complement strand
CTGGAACTGCTCGATGGCCTTGAGCGGCTCCGTGCAGTTGGTCAGCGTCTCCTTTAGGTCCTCGCCGTTGGCCACACCCAGGTCCTGCAGCCCCCGCAAATAGGGCCGAGGCCCCCGGCCCCCACCCGGCCCGGCGCCCCCATCCCCCGCCGCGCTCCCCCGGCGCCGCCGCGCTCGCCACGGGCCCTGCAGCGGTCCTCTCGCCCGGGCCTCGGGGGCCGCCCGCGCTCCGCTCCCCGGCGCCCTCCAGCTCGGCCAGGTCCCGGCCGCAGCACCGCTCCGCTCGCTCCGCACCGCCCACTTCCGCTCCGCGCAGCCAGGTCCGCCCGCCACGGGCTCCCCGGAAACGCCGCCGCCGTCGCGCAGGGGTTCCCGGGAGGAGCGCCGCGTCCCGCGCCCGGCAGAACAGCGCGAAGGCGGTGCCCGGATGACGCACGGGTCGCCGGCGAAGCTCCGCCCACCGGGCCCGCCGCGCCCTCCTGCGCGGCCCCGCCCAGCCTCCCGGGGCCAGCTTCCTGTCGCCGACCAGAACGCGGTTGGCGAGCGGGCCCCTGGGAAGCAGGCACCGGAGCTGGGCTGGAACACCGGGGGCCGTTGCCACCGACGGGTTGGCCTGCTTCAGGAGATTCAGAACTGATGCTTTAGCCGGGTGCGTTTTACTTAAGAAATTTTTGGCCGCGCTCCGTGGAGTTAAACCCGCACCCCCCTGCAGTAGAAGTGCCTTTTATTTTTTTTTAATATTTATTTGGTTGTGCCGTGTCTTTGCGGCTCCCAGGATCTGTGTTTTAATAATCATGAAAAATCCTTT
>NW_011396187.1:0-592 GCF_000754665.1 Bison bison bison | reverse complement strand
TGTATTCTTTTTAATGGCTGAGTAATACTTCATTGTGTATATGTACCACAACTTTTTTATCCATTCATCTGCTGATGGACATCTAGGTTGCTTCCATGTCCTGGCTATTATAAACAGTGCTGCGATGAACATTGGGGTACACGTGTCTCTTTCAATTCTGGTTTCCTCAGTGTGTATGCCCAGCAGTGGGATTGCTGGATCATAAGGCAGTTCTGTTTCCAGTTTTTTAAGGAATCTCCACACTGTTCTTCATACTGTACGAGTGGCTGTACTAGTTTGCATTCCCACCAATAGTGTAAGAGGGTTCCCTTTTCTCCACACTATCTCCAGCATTTATTGCTTGTAGACTTTAGGATCGCAGCCATTCTGACTGGCATGAAATGGTACCTCATAATGGTTTTAATGTACATTTCTCTGATAATGAGTGATGTTGAGCATCTTTTCATGTGTTTGTTAGCCATCTGTATGTCTTCTTTGGAGAAATGTCTATTTAGTTCTTTGGCCCATTTTTTGATTGGGTCATTTATTTTACTGGAATTGAGCTGTAGGAGTTGCTTGTATATTTTTGAGATTAGTTGTTTGTCAGTTGCTT
>NW_011396186.1:0-549 GCF_000754665.1 Bison bison bison | reverse complement strand
TGCAGGAGACGAAGGCCCTCATCTCCGCGATGACGGGGGAGTCTCGGGGTGGTTCTCGAGCGGCGGCCCCAGGGTGCGGTTTCTCACGAGGTATGACGACGAGGTCAGTGAGCCTCTCGTGGGGCGCCAGGGAAGTCGGGTCTCCATGCGAGTGGCGAGGGGGAGCGGGTCATTGCTCTCGAGTCATGGTAGGGGAACCTGGCCTCGAGACGTGTGGAAGAAGGTCTCTCGAGGTCTTTCTCGGGTTGAGGCAGGAAACCCTGGCTTCCCTCGACTTGTGCAGGTGACCTCAGGGGGCTTCTCATGGTGGCTCTGAGAAGTCAGGGAAACTGGAGGTGGGGGAGGGGGGCTCTAGGGACTCCACGGGGTTTGGTGCATTGGAAGAGGGCCTCATCTCCAGTTGAGGCAGGAACCTCAGGGTTCCTCTGATTTGAGACTCCGATCGCAGGGTCCCTGCAGACTGGGGACAGGAGAGTCAGGCCTCGTCGTTGGGTTGAGGCAGTGGAACTCGCTTGCCTCTCGAGGTCGGTCCCCGGGGAGAGAGGCCAC
>NW_011396185.1:0-527 GCF_000754665.1 Bison bison bison | reverse complement strand
AACCTAGATGTCCATCAGCAGATGAATGGATAAGAAAGCTGTGGTACATATACACAATGGAGTATTACTCAGCCATTAAAAAGAATACATTTGAATCAGTTCTGATGAGGTGGATAAAACTGGAGCCTATTATACAGAGTGAAGTAAGCCAGAAGGAAAAACATAAATACAGTATACTAACGCATATATATGGAATTTAGAAAGATGGTAACAATAACCCGGTGTACGAGACAGCAAAAGAGACACTGATGTATTGAACAGTCTTATGGACTCTGTGGGAGAGGGAGAGGGTGGGAAGATTTGGGAGAATGGCAATGAAACATGTAAAATATCATGTAGGAAACGAGTTGCCAGTCCAGGTTCGATGCATGACTCTGGATGCTTGGGGCTGGTGTACTGGGACGGCCCAGAGGGATGGTATGGGGAGGGAGGAGGGAGGAGGGTTCGGGATGGGGAACACATGTATACCTGTGGCGGATTCATTTTGATATTTGGCAAAACTAATACAATTATGTAAAGTTTAAAAA
>NW_011396184.1:0-566 GCF_000754665.1 Bison bison bison | reverse complement strand
CCTTTTTTACCACCAGGTAAGTGCTGACACGGTCTGCTTCGGTGTCTGCCGCCGAGGAACTTTGGGTCTCTGGATGTACGCGGGGCTCCGGGCCTTCGGGCCGCCAGCTCTGGTCCCCCGGTTCGGCCCTTGCCGCTGGAGCCGCCCGCCTGGGCCCGTGCGCCGGCTCCCGTGTGTGGTGTTGTCTGGCTGACCCGACTCGTGGTGCCACCTCCGGTCTCTGGGCGACCCGAGGGCGGCGGGGCGAGGCGCCGTGGGTCTTCTACCCTGTGCGCTCCCCGCTGCGGGCACCCGGGGAAGGCTGAGATGCGACCCCCGCCCTGTGGGCTCCGTGCCACGTGTCAGGCGTTCTCGAACCTCCTGGGGTCGTGGGCCGCTCTCGCCTGAGGCGAGGTGGGGGGCGGAGGTTGCCGGTGAGGCTTAAAGCGGGCCCCTCTGGTGACTGTCCTCGCCGTGCCTTCCCCCCCGCTCCACCTTGGCTCATCCGATCGATGTGGTGTGGTCGTGCTCTCCCGGGCCGGGCCTAAGCCGTGCCAGACGAGGGACAGGTGTTCCCGGTGAACGTG
>NW_011396183.1:0-781 GCF_000754665.1 Bison bison bison | reverse complement strand
AGGTTCTTTGTTATAAAATTTTAACAGCCATCTTTTGGGTTTGTTTATGGTGCTTTTTTTTTCTTACCTCTTAAAATTTTAAGCAGTGTCATGCATCCAGGGTGAATAAGGAACCAGTGTACACCAGGAAGTGAGCACTTCACAGGAAACCCAGGAAGTCCCACTAAGACAAAAAACTGTGTACCCCAGGGCACACCTCAGGCTGGCTGACCCTGCTTGTCAATTAGGAACACAAGGACTGAGATGAAGCCGACACCTCATTCCCCTTTCCTCCAGGGGCAAGCACCTCAGTGAGAGACCTTGGGAACCAGACGGGGGATACATGATTACACAGTGTTCCTTCCAGGAAGCTGGAATCTTGTCGTAGCTCTTCATGGAAATGAATTCCAGCATGGTCTCAATGGTGACGTAAGCAGCAATGGAGGTACCAGCTGGAAAACAAGATGAGAAAAGAGATTTGTAAGGGCACATGTTGAGAAAGCCCTTTCCAGATGAGGCTCACACAATCTGAGCAAGCACCGCCCCTTCGGGGGAATACTAATCACTCAAAGGTCGTCATTTCTTTCTTGGGATGCCTCATCCCCATCACCCTGTATAAACCCAGACTTGGGTATTACACCTAATGAGGTGAGCATGAGTCCTAGGTTTGAAACTAGACAGCTCCAAGCAGAGCAACAGCAAAAATATTCAGTGCATTCTCACAGCCTGAAGACAGGGGTTTCAGACTGGAAACTAGAACAGTGAGGACAGCTATGTGCAAACTGAGCAAAGGAAGTGGGAT
>NW_011396182.1:0-768 GCF_000754665.1 Bison bison bison | reverse complement strand
TTCACTTGACACTAAACTCAAGTTGAGTAAATAGTTTGCTGAGCCAGAGGAAAACTGAATATGGCCTCACACTTCAATAATACAATTATAATAGCAACTATGAAAAGGCTGGGGTCTGATCAGCATAAGGTAAAATGAGACCACTTCCTCTGTGGGCTTTCTGTCTATGTGAAACATTTTTTTTACTGCTAACCTGAATTTCTACTCTCTTTCTAGTTTGGGAATTGGGTTTTTGTACAGACATAAAAGGAGAAGATCTTCCTGCTCTCTACTACTTGACAGTTAAGCACAGTAATATGATTGGAACTTAACCAATCAGACTCACTTGCCTGGGACTCTGAATCTCAAGCAAGCAAGGCAAAGATAAAGAGGAAATGGTGGTATTTAAAAAACAGCAATACATCCTAGCCAGATGTTTCTCTGTAGAACCTCCCTGGTTTCTGCCTATTTTCTAACCCTGATTCATGGGTTTTAGTATCAAATCTGTGACCTGTCCTCTCAAAGAATTAATTTTTCTATTTAATCAGCTAGAGTCTAATTCTATTGCTAGCTACTTGCTAGCCACTAAGCCATGGTAAGCACAATTTAAGGAGGATAGATAGATAAAGTAGAACACAATAAACCAAGTGTGATAATAAGGAAGATTTTAACATCACATCATAGTAGGAACTACAGTAAGAACTGGATGACTAGGCTTAAAGACTAATGGGATGGTATGATAAACATCTTCACATAAGAGAGGTTGTCATAAAAGGGATTATATTATTT
>NW_011396181.1:0-587 GCF_000754665.1 Bison bison bison | reverse complement strand
AGAGTCAACTCTCGAATGAGATGGCCAAATTACTGGAGTTTCAGCTTTAGCATCATTCCTTCCAAAGAACACCAAGGTCTGATCTCCTTTAGAATGGACTGATTGGACTCCTTGCAGTCTATGGTGCTCTCAGGAGTCTTCTCCAATGCCACAGTTCAAAAGTGTCAATTCTTTGGCGCTAAGCTTTCTTCACAGCACAGCTCTCACATCCATACATAACTACTGGAAAAACCGCAGTTTTGACTAGACGGTCCTTTGTTGGCAAAGTAATGTTTCTGCTTTTGAATATGCTATCGAGGATGGCCATAACTTTCCTTCCAAGGAGTAAGCGTCTTTTAATTTCATGGCTGCAATCACCATCTGCGGTGATTTTGCAGCACCTCCCCCCCCCAAATGAAGTATGACTCTGTTTCCACTGTTTTCCCATCTATTTCCCATGAAGTGATGGAAACCAATGCCATGATCTTAGTTTTCTGAATGTTGGCCTTTAAGTCAACTTTTTGAGGTATGACCTAAATCCAATCCTTTATGATTATATAGTAGAAGTGAGAAATAAATTTAAGGGACTAGATCGGATAGAGTGCATG
>NW_011396180.1:0-529 GCF_000754665.1 Bison bison bison | reverse complement strand
CACTCCAGTATTATGATCCAGGAAGTCCCACGGACAGGAGCCTGACAGGCTATAGTCCATGGGGTCGCAAGATTGGACACGACTGAACAACTGAGCACCATACTTTTCGTGGCTATAGTATATAGTCTTATTGGTCACAGAGCCCACAAGAACTCTAACACCAACCAAGGTACATTACGAAAGCTCCATCTAGGCCCGAAATAAAAGCGTAGGCCTTAATGTCTATTTTGCTTTCCATCTATGCTTATAGGCTAGCTGGCCATATAGCTTTGTACCAACTGATAGAGTTTTCTTCCTAAGAGTATTCTTATTAAAGCTGAACAATGAAGGAATACATTTGAAATACATGAATACCTGTGGGTAGTTTAGAAATAAAAGAATCAGGTTAAGAGTAGGGAAACCAGGGTGCATAAAGCAACTCAACCCATATAAACATGTATCTTTTCACGTTTGTACATATTAATTAGGAGAATCTGTTCCTGAATTTAAGAATGCATTTGCTTTCTTCATTATCTCCTTTTAAAATGAT
>NW_011396179.1:0-567 GCF_000754665.1 Bison bison bison | reverse complement strand
TGGAGAAAAGACCATCTCTTTAACAATTGGTGCTTGGAAAACTGGTCAACCACTTAGCAAAAGAATGAAACTAGAACACTTTCTAACACCATACACAAAAATAAACTACAAAATGGCTTACAGATCTAAATGTAAGATCAGAAACTATAAAACTCCTAGAGGAAAACATAGGCAAAACACTCTCTGATATAAATCACAGCAGGACCCTCTATGACCCACCTCCCAGAGTAATGGACATAAAAGCAAAAATTAACAAATGTAACCTAATTAAACTTAAAATCTTTTGCACAACGAAGGAAACTATAAGCAAGGTGAAAAGACAGCCTTCAGAATGGGAGAAAATAATAACAAAAGAGGCTCTTTAGTTCTTCTTCACTTTCTGTCAAAAAGTGGTGTCATCTGCATATCTGAGTTATTGATATTTCTTCCGGCAAACTTGATTCCAGATTGTACTTCCTCCAGCCCAGCGTTTCTCATGATGTACTCTGCATATAAGTTAAGTAAGCAGGGTGACAATATACAGCCTTGACCCACTCCTTTTCCTATTTGGAACCAGTCTGTTATTCC
>NW_011396178.1:0-542 GCF_000754665.1 Bison bison bison | reverse complement strand
GGGGGAACCTGGCCTCGAGACGTGTGGAAGAAGGTCTCTCGAGGTCGTTTCTCGGGTTGAGGCAGGAAACCCTGGCTTCCCTCGACTTGTGCAGGTGACCGTCAGGGGGCGTTCTCATGGTGGCTCTGAGAAGTCAGGGTAACTGGAGTGGGGGGGGGCCGTCTCGGGACTCCACGGGGTTTGGTGCATTGGAAGAGGGCCTCATCTCCAGTTGAGGCAGGAACCTCAGGGTTCCTCTGATTTCAGACTCCGATCGCAGGGTCCCTGCAGACTGGGGACAGGAGAGTCAGGCCTCGTCTTGGGTTGAGGCATGGAACTCCGCTTGCCTCTCGAGGTGTCCCCGGGGAGAGAGGCCACTTGTCGAGCGGTATTTGGAACCTGGGGGTCTTTTCCGGACGATGCACGGGCGAGTCACTGCCCCTTCGTGTTGACTTCATTCACAGGGTGGAGTTCGGAGAGGTGTCCGGGCATCGGGTTCTTACCAAGAGGGGACCGGGAAATCGGGGTGCTTCGCAATGTGGAAGCACCCACGAGGCCACGTC
>NW_011396177.1:0-514 GCF_000754665.1 Bison bison bison | reverse complement strand
TTTTACAGTGAATATAATAGCCAGGAAATGGAAGCAACCTAGATGCCCATCAGCAGATGAATAGGATAAGAAAGTTGTGGTACATATACACAATGGAGTATTACTCAGCCATTAAAAAGAATACATTTGAATCAGTTCTAATGAGGTGGATGAAACTGGAACCTATTATACAGAGTGAAGTAAGCCAGAAAAGAAAAACACCAATACAGTATACTAACGCATATATATGGAATTTAGAAAGATGGTAACAATAACCCTGTTTACGACACAGCAAAAGAGACGCTGATGTGTAGATCAGTCTTATGGACTCTGTGGGAGAGGGAGAGGGTGGGGAGATTTGGGAGAATGGCATTGAAACATGTATAATATCATGTATGAAACGAGTCGCCAGTCCAGGTTCAATGCACGATACTGGATGCTTGGGGCTGGTGCACAGGGATGACCCAGAGGAAGGGTATGGGGAGGGAGGAGGGAGGAGGGTTCAGGATGGGGAACACAGGTATACCTGTGGTGG
>NW_011396176.1:0-660 GCF_000754665.1 Bison bison bison | reverse complement strand
AATGAAGTCAACACGAAGGGGCAGTGACTCGCCCGTGCATCGACCGGAAAAAACCCCCAGGTTCCAAATACAGCTCGACAAGTGGCCTCTCTCCCCGGGGACACCTCGAGAGGCAAGCGGAGTTCCATGCCTCAACCCAAGACGAGGCCTGACTCTCCTGTCCCCAGTCTGCAGGGACCCTGCGATCGGAGTCCGAAATCAGAGGAACCCTGAGGTTCCTGCCTCAACTGGAGATGAGGCCCTCTTCCAATGCACCAAAACCAGGGGAGTCCCGAGAGGCCCCTCCCACCTCCAGTTTCCCTGACTTCTCAGAGCCACCATGAGAAGCCCCCTGAGGTCACCCGCACAAAGCGAGGGAAGCCAGGGTTTCCCGCCTCAACCCGAGAAAGACCTCGAAAGAGAGACCTTCTTCCACACGTCTCGAGGCCAGATTCCCCTACCATGACTCGAGAGCAATGACGCGCTCCCCCTCGCCACTCGCATGGAGACCCGACTTCCCTGGCGCCCCACGAGAGGCTCACTGACCTCGCCGTCGTACCTCGTGAGAAACCGCACCCTGGGGCCACCGCTCGAGAACCCCCCCGAGACTCCCCCGTCATCGCGGAGATGATGGCCTTCGTCTCCTGCATGACCTAGAGGCCAGCCTCGCGACCTCTCTCC
>NW_011396175.1:0-635 GCF_000754665.1 Bison bison bison | reverse complement strand
AATGATGTATTTTAAGTACTTACTGAATTAACAATGAAAAGATGCTAAATAAATTAGCAATCAAAAGCCATGTAAGTTACTCAAAAACATCCGAGAGTCTCCACTCTTACCATAATTGACATTTTTTTATTTACTGACAATTTAGTAAAGTGGTGTGTTTTCTTTATAATGCAATGCTTAGGTTTGTCATAACTTTTACATCCAAAAGCAAGTGACATTTAATTTGATAACTGCAGTCACCATTCCTAGTAATTTTGAAGCCCAAGAAAATTAAGCTTGTCACTGTTTCCACATGTTTACCCCTTCTATTTTGCAAGTAGTGATTGGACCAGGTGCCCTTATCTTTGTTTTTATTAATGTAGAGTTTTCAGCACGGTTTTTCACTCTAATCATTCACCCTCATGAAAAGGCTCTTTATTTCCTCTTCACTTTCTCTTTGTTTTTGCATTAACATCTATATATGTGAGTGTTTTGCTGTTTCTCCCAGCCACTTTGATGCCAGCTTTTGATTCACTCAACTGGTATTTAAATAGTATATTCTGCATATGATTCACGTAAGCAAGTGACAGTAAAGAGATTTGTCACTCTTCTTTCACTTTTGAAGTGGTCAATTTGTCCATGCCTGATCCAGTTCT
>NW_011396174.1:0-515 GCF_000754665.1 Bison bison bison | reverse complement strand
AGCAGGCACTGATATCGTGACTGAGCATGCACTGATCATCGTGCCGGGCGCCGGGGAGGCATTCCACTCTGGACAAAGGTCATGAGGAAGGAGGCTCGGCATACGCAAATGTGGGATCGAGCCTCAGGAGTCCACCCGGATATTCTCGAGCATCTCCCCCCAAAAAAACTGGAGTCTGCCTACTGTATTACTTTGTGCTCTCTCCTCTGATTTCACTGGGGGCTGTCCCCCACCACCATCTCGCTCTCTCTGTCAAAGAGTTAACTTACAGCTCCAATTCCATAAAGTGCCTTGTCATTCTTCCCTTTAACTTCCAGCTGAGTCTCCATCTGGAGCGCGGAACCCACCACGCTTACTAATTATGCCTGGGCTGCTAAGACCCACTCGAGAAGGTGTCTAGGGTGAGGCACCTTTCGCTATTCGAGAGGGCGCCTGCGGCCTACGTAAGTGGTGCAAACTTCTTGTCTTCAAGTTTGATTGGTCTTCCGCGTAAACCAAGCTACTCAGTCTCTTTT
>NW_011396173.1:0-652 GCF_000754665.1 Bison bison bison | reverse complement strand
ACATATACACAATGGAGTATTACTCAGCCATTAAAAAGAATAACATTTGAATCAGTTCTAATGAGGTGGATAAAACTGGAGCCTATTATACAGAGTGAAGTAAGCCAGAAAGAAAAACACCAATACAGTATACTAACACATATATATGGAATTTAGAAAGATGGTAACAATAACCCTGTATATGAGACAGCAAAAGAGACACTGATGTATAGAACAGTCTTTTGGACTCTGTGGGAGAGGGGCAGAGGGTGGGATGATTTGGGAGAATGGCATTGAAACATGTATAATATCATATATGAAACGAGTCGCCAGTCCAGGTTCGATGCACGATACTGGATGCTTGGGGCTGGTGCACTGGGACGACCCAGAGGGATGGTATGGGGAGGGAGGAGGGAGGAGGGTTCAGGATGGGGAACACATGTATACCTGTGGCGGATTCATTTTGATATATGGCAAAACCATACAATACTGTAAAGTTAAAAAATAAAATAAAATAATTAGAAAAAAAAAAGAAATTAGGGAAAAACAATCTTTTACTACAAGCCCAAAGGGTTGAGCAGGAGCAAAGCAAGTGGAGGTACAAATTGTAGTAAATGAAGAGGAAATGTAGTTAGTAGAAAGATGTAGAAAGAATGACACAGTGACGGCAGTT
>NW_011396172.1:0-820 GCF_000754665.1 Bison bison bison | reverse complement strand
ACTAAGTTGTGCTTGTCATGGGCATCATTGATTAAGAATTTTTCTATCTCATCAAAATTTTTGAGACCTGATGTGAGCAGACTTGGTGACTGGGGAATTCACTGATGTTCTGTGCTGATTTCTGAGAAGAGCTGAAAATTCTGCAGCTTAGCTGGGCCCCAGTCTTCTCCTGGATAGCGTATTCAAAAGCAGAGACATTACTTTGCCAACAAAGGTCCGTCTGGTCAAGGCTATGGTTTTTCCAGTGGTCATGGGTGGATGTGAGAGTTGGACTGTGAAGAAAGCTGAGAATAGAAGAATTGATTCTTTTGAACTGTGGTGTTGGAGAAGACTCTTGAGAGTCCCTTGGACTGCAAGGAGATCAAACCAGTCCATACTAAAGGAGATCAGCCCTGGGTGTTCTTTGGAAAGGATGATGCTAAAGCAGAAACTCCAGTACTTTGGCTACCTCATGCGAAGAGTTGTCTCATTGGAAAAGACTCTAATGCTGGGAGGGATTGGGGGCAGGAGGAAAAGGGGACCACAGAGGATGAGATGGCTGAATGGCATCACCGACTTGATGGACGTGAGTGTGAGTGAGCTCCAGGACTTGGTGATGGACAGGGAGGCCTGGCCTGCTGCGATTCATGGGGTCGCAAAGGGTTGGATACGACTGAGAGACTGAATTGAACTGAAATGAAGTCTTCTCCTGAGAGCCTGCTGCTTGCAGGAAGCACTGTTTCCCTCTTCTTCCAGCTCTGCCCCAGAAGAGACAGGTGCAGATTGGTGGGAAGGTGAGAGGTTCTGTGACTAACAGTGGGAACTGCCTCTTCCTCAACCT
>NW_011396171.1:0-701 GCF_000754665.1 Bison bison bison | reverse complement strand
GGAAAATTCAGTGGAGAAAAGAGGCTGAAATAAGGATAGCTCAAGTGAGGAAATTCAGTGTAGAAAAGAGGCTGAATAATTCAGCCAGAAGGTAAGAGAAAGAACGACATGGTGAGACCAAGTTTCGGTGAACAAGGCCCGCACTTTATTTTCCAAAGTAGTTTTTATACCTTAAGTTATGCATAGAGGATAATGGGGGAAGGGGTAGAGTCATGCAGTAAGCCAGGCTTTCTTCCTGCAAACTTATCATATGCAAAAGCTTAGGTGATTTGCATCATCTTCTGGCCCGGAGGCCTTTTCTCTAAAGGTGATAATTCTCAAGTCAGGCGCCAGCCTCCAAAAAGCATTAGATAAAGTTGCATTCCTACAGAGCAAAGGTGTGGTGGGCTATAACAAGAAAAAGAATTAACTCAAGGGTCCCAGGTTACAAACATTAAAGCTACTACTTACACCAACTATATTAATCAATACACTGCCAGGGACACAGCAGGTAAGGGATATGGAAACTTAGCAGCAAACATTGGCCCAACAAGTGAAAATCCCTTCACCAATACAATTTCTAATCAATCTTTTAACTACTCAAAAGAATCTGTGTTTAGACAGTTTAGAACATCTCCTGCCTCTCACAGTTGGAAGGCTCTGAACAATCACATGTGGCCGGAAAAACCTATTCAGGCAGGCTAGAGGATTTCCAAAAGGAG